>NC_088914.1:87443409-87746440 GCF_963576675.1 Euphorbia lathyris | reverse complement strand
TGAATTTTGTACTGGTATTGGTTGGTCGATTGGCAATGGTAGATCGATTAGTTTTTGGAATGATGCCTGGCTTGTGAGGCAGCCTTTATTAGAGATTTGTACTTTTCCTCCGCCTCCTGAGGTCTGAAATTGGAGAATTGCGGATGTTGTGACTGAGGAGGGAGAGTGGGATTGGTCTAAATTTGATCGTTTTTTCAGTCTCGAAACGCTCCTGAGAATCCGGGGAGTTAAAGTTGGCAGTATGAAGGAAGATGGTGATAATCGCTGTTGGTCGTTTACTAATAATGGTGCTTATTCTTGTAAATCTGCTTTTGAGGCCTTTAATCACAATTTGGATGTTCCTCCTTCATACCTTTGGAAATGTATTTGGTCCTTGAAGGTTCCTTATCGTATTATGAGTTTTCTTTGGCTTTGTGCTAAGAATAAGCTTCTAACGAATGTTGAAAGGAAAAGACGATATTTGGTGGACTCTGATGCTTGTAGTAGATGTAATGCTCATGCGAAAACCAGTTGCCATGTTCTTAGAGATTGTGTTGGAAGTAAGGCCGTGTGGAGGAAAGCTGTCTTTCTGCCTTCTTTTCCTATTTAGAACAAGACTGGTTTAAGGAGGGTGTTGAAGGGAAGTTGTTGGCTGAGCTCGAACATGGAGTAATTCTATTTGTTGTGGTCTGCCACCAAATTTGACATTAGAGGAATGTTGAGGTATTTGGAGAAGGAGTGGTTGTCATTTCTAATTTGTTGGCATTCTTTTTCAGAAAAGTTAATTCAATAATTGAGAGTTTCAAGGTTGATAGTTTAACAGGTTCTATCCAAAAGACGACTGTTCATCTGATAGGATGGGATAGACCAGGTGAAGGGATGGTAAAGTTGAACACCTATGGGTCGCGTAAAGAGGACGGAAGAATTGCTGTCGGTGGTGTTTTAAGAGATGCAGGAGGTGCTTTGTTGTCAAGTTTTGCTCAGAATCTGGATTTGGGCTCCTCTTTTACTGCTGAGCTCTGGGGTATCTTTCTGGGCTTAGGGTGGGAGAGGATATGGGGATTAGTAGGTTGCTAATGGAGTCAGACAATCTCGAAGCAGTCAAGATGATTTCTGATAAAAGGGCTATGTGCTCTGTGTTTAAGGGGCCATAATTTAGTTAAAGCAATTAGAAGGATTTGCTCTTCTTTCGATTCTATCAACTTTTGCCATGTTTTCAGGGAGCAGAATCGGATGGCAGATCGGCTTGCTGATGAGGGCCATGAGAGGGCTTCGGGCGTCTCTATTTTCTCTTCTCCTCCTGATTTCCTGTTATCTTTGCTTTCTGAAGACATTGTGGGGGTAGCTTTCCTAGGCTAATCCCGAGTTAATTTGTTGTGGTGTTTGTTTTGTCATTACTTTCTTTTCCCTACAAAAAAAAAAAAACAACTATTTAGTTTTATAAGTATCTTTTTAAATTTTTATAAGTTTATTTTTAGATTAAATTTATTAATTTGATATCTCAAAACATCATAATATTAAAGAATTATTATTATTAGTATAACTTTTATTAATATTGTACTATGTTATGATATTAAATGTAAATAAGCATATAATTTTCACATGATTTTTTAACACCGGTTGAACCCCGATTGAACCTTGATTCAACCTCTAACCTTTAACTCTCCGTGTTTTCCAATTCTTTGACCGGTCCGGTTTTGACCATCATGGTAATAACAAAACACAATATGTTGGGTAATATGATTAATGACTGAGGAGACAATTTCATTAATCATATATGAAATTGATACAACCTACCAACTTTATACATAAATTTATACCAGTTTTTACGGATAAAATTGTTCTCGCCTATGAATAGGGAATTCTCTACATTATCCCATAATAGTTAAATTTAGTTCCTCCTCAATAATTTAATTACTAGTTCCTTCTCAATAACTGAATCTTCAATCAAATGCTTTCCACTCCTAATTAGATATTTGGCGAAAATCTCATCCTTAAAATTCTTCCTTTTTTAGCTCTGTCCTTCTTCCTTTGAAATCTAATTAGAATTTCACACCAAGAATCCCACATTGCAATTTAATTTCATCATGAATTGCAGTAGTGCGTCGTCCCACATCGGTTGAAGACTCACATATTGTATATCGGTTGAAGGCTCACCAAATGTCAAAATAGAAAAACTTTGAAAGTTCAGAAAGTTGCTTACTTAAAGTTATTTTGAACTAAATCAAACTTAATAATTAAAAGGTATTTTGCAAAGATTATTCATCCAAATTCAACAATTAATAATTTGTTAAAATTTAACTCTTTTGGCGGGACCAGCTCACAAGCTCGAGTGGATTTCCACCGCATAAAAGCCACATTACTGAGCAAAATCCTTGATTGCTAAGGTTGCCTATTGAACCATTTAGCATTTCCAAGGTCTAAATCAGCAGAGCTTATACACAGGCCGAGCAGGAGCCAGTCCCTAATATAATAAGTGAGCAGCTAAATACCGCACTCAAATTACTATCACCGCCTTCATTTGGACTTTTTTGCCCTTCTCATAATTTTGATCAAAAACTAAAAATTCTCTCTCCAAAATTATAAACCTGAAAAACAATAATTGAAATTATGAAAATAATTGATGTGTAACAACCTGAACCACGAAAATGGACGATTACGAGTCGGAAACATTAAAATTTATGTTTTTTTTATCAAAGAACTCATGAAAATAATACATATTTTTCATGACGATTTTGTATTTTTTGTCACAAAAAATTGGGGAATTTTGCATTTTTCGTCATAAAAAATTGAACGATTTAGTATTTTTCGTCACTAAAAATTTTACGATTTGCACATTCAAAATTTGGCCTAAACGGATGCGGCATCCGTTCGGCCCATGGTGGGGGCGGACGTGACACTCCGCCCCACCAATGGTGAGAACGGATGGCGCATCCGCCCGGCCCATGGTGGGGGCGGATGCGCCATCCGCTCTTGCCATGGGTCGGTCGGAGTGTCGCGTCCGCCCCCACCATGGGCCGAACGGATGCCGCATCCGTTTAGGCCAAATTTTAAATTTTTCTCTCAAATTTTTTTTCTCAAATTTTGAATCAAAAATTATGCAAAGGGTAAAATTGTCAAAAGATGGCGGTAGTAAGGAATTTAAGGGCGGTAAATAGCAATACCCATATAATAAATAAGGCAATTATGCCCCTTTATATAATCATTCAGTAAAGGGTCTGGCTCTCCCTTTACCGATGTGGGATAATATAAAACATATTATAATATGAAATTCAACTGATGGGATTTAATCTCTTATGCAGCAAATCGGAAAATATGAAGAGATTTGCATCTAGAAAATGCAACAAATCCAGAAATCCAATTCATAATATATAATAACTATTTAATTAACGAGACAAAAATTTGGCGAACTAAAGAGGATCAGTAAACAGGAATGAGGATTAAATTTTACCCATTTTATTTTTGGGATCAAAACGAGGAATCCCTGCTAGGTCAGGGGAACAGGGGCACAAGAGGTATTTGCCATCTTGGTTCTGTCCCGTTTACAACCCTAAAGACGAAAAGATCAGCTCTTAACAGGTTATGAATACCCATAGAACGACTAGACAAGAAATGAAAATCAACAAGATAACTGGAAGCCAAATATGCTTAGAAGAGCCTCAAAAACATGCTGCTAAATTTTTTAAATCCTATATATTTTACAAATATCGTTTCATGGTTTTCGGTTTCAGTTTCCGTTTCCATGTAACATAATCCCAAACCTATTCAGCAAAGCATACAGGTAGTTTGTGGCTTCTAAAAACGTTATATGAGGATAAGTTCCGAATATAATGAAGTTGTAACTAACAAGGAAGGAAGACTCTATGTAAAATTACCTCTTAAAAAACGTTGGCATATAGTGAAAGGGCAACTGGAGCATTGTAAATTCCAGCACATCCACAAGGGCATTCTTTTCTCATCCTTTCATGAGGAGCACTATCACTCCCAAGAAAAAACCTTCTGTTGCCACAGCTAAAGCAATTGCTCCTCCTACACGAGACATAACGTAAAATGCAACACTATAAAATTGGTAAAGCTAATTAATGCCATAAGTTACAGTGGAAAATCCTTTATTTTTTTGTAGGAAAGAAGCATCTTTAAACCCCTAGTTTTTTCAATTTTTATTGATTGAGCCTCTTATCAATCAATTATAATTGCCATTAAGCCTGTTTGTCAAACTACTTAGCTGTAAACATCTAAATAAATTAAAAGAGCTGAGATCAAAACATCCTAACTTTAACTTGGAATCCTAAAAAACAATTTATAACTTCTAGATTTGAGCCTAGGTGCACCTCTAGCAAGGTGCTAGGCGGAAAAAGGCGCACTCAAGCGCAGAGCTCTTGAACAAACAACGCCTTTTGAACATACAAAGGGATGTGAAAGAACTTAACAAAAGGAGTAGAGGACCAATGCCTTTTTAACACAGATAGAAAGCAACCGCAGTGAAGACAGGCCAGGTGAAGTCTGCAGTTGCTAGCCTTGATGCTGGCAAGGCTGCAATAAACCGTTGCTTATACCTAAAAATAAACAATGCTCATTACAGATGCAAACAAACCTCCTTTTTATCTTCAACAGGTTTCAGGATCTACTGAGGCATTTTTACAAACACTTAGCAAGCAATAAATGAAAATGGACAGGAAACTTAAAGTGATAAACCATTCTTCACGAAAGGAATGAACCTAAACTGAACTGAATCGTTAATTCTCTAAAGTCCAGCTTTGTCCTATAGCACAACTCCAATTAAGATTCGACAGATCATAAACTATATACCGACTTTACATCAAATTGAAGGATCTGCTATAGGCCTTCTCTAATAGCAGTCTGCCTATCAAATATCGCTTGAAACCTACATTCATCGAGCCACAAACCATAAGCACAAACCCAGACATAATCCTATAATGGAAAGGGGAATAACGGATACCCTCATTGGCCTATATTGTGATGTATATATTAAGGTGTACTGAATCTAACTCATAACATTTTGCTTCATCGTAAGTTTTAAATCTGAAGGAGAGACCAAGTAGAGCAACTTAAGGTTGGCTGGCTGGAGACAATGTTTCACGCATATACAACAACAAAAAGAAGGCATCCCACATCGGTAGAATTTCACACCAAGAATCCCACATCGCAATTTAACTTCATCGTGAATTGCTGCAGCGTATCCCACATCGGTTAAAGGCTCACATAGGGTCCAATTTGTGTATTATAAATAAACACCTATTTGTTGTTTTCTGATTTAAATTTGGGGCTAACTCCATCAGTTCGGCCTGTGTTAGAGCTGCTGAAACGGACCTTGGAAATACTAAACGGTTATTAAATAACCTTAGTTGTCAAGGATTTTTTAGTTCAGTAACGTGGCTCTAACGCGGTGGAAATCCACTCGAACTGTTGAGATGGCCCCTCCAATAGAGTTGTAAAATTTTAAGGATTTAATTCCATTCTTGAATCTTTACAATAATTAATTTTTTTTTGAATTGTTCAATTGGAAACTTACTGTGATAAACCATTCCTAACACATCTGAACTGAATAGTTAGTTCTCTAATGTCCAGCTTTGTCCTATAGCACAAACCCAATTAAGATTCCACAGATCATAAACTATATACCGGCTTTACATCAAATTAGAATTACAACTTTATTAGAAGGGAAGAACTCACTTGACACCGACCTAGGCAGCGAATGGAAGGATCTGCTATAGGCCTTCTCTAGTAGCAGTCTGCCTATCAAATATCGCTTGAAACCTACATTCATCAAGCACAACCCATAAGCACAAACACAGACATAATCCTATAACGAAAAGGGGATAACGGATACCCTCATTGGCCTATATTCTTATGTATACATATTTTTAGCCTATATTGTGGTCATTGTGATGTATATATATTAAGGTGTACTGAATCTAACTTGCTTCAACTTAAGTTTTAATTCTGAAGGAGAGACCAAGTAGAGCAACCTAAGGCTGGCTGGCTGGACACAATGTTTCAAGCCTAAATCTCAGCAAAAAGAAGGCATCCCACATCAGTAAACAATTGGATACCATCTGTATTTTGTGTCTCATAAATAAATCTACTTGGTTTTTCTAATATCATTAAATCTGGGGTTCCTCCACCTCGGCCTGTGTGAGAGTTGACGGATTGGACCTTGGAAATGCTAAACGGTTGAGTAATCAACCTTAGCAGCCAAGGATTTAGTTCAGTGTTTTAGCTCTTACGCGGTGGATATCCACTCAGGGTGTTGAGCTGGCTCCTACAATTGAGTTAAAATTTCAAGGAATTTTGAGATTCCAAGTTCAATGAATTTGTACATTGTAAAACATGGATAACTTACCTCTTCACAGAGTAACCAAGTAGATTCAGGTCCAGATGATTGAGTAATTAAAACTCTATTCTAGTTCTTCCATATCCTTGGTTAGAAGCGTAATAAGCCTGAAGGTAAGCTGAAGGATAAAATAGTCAATTTCTGAACTGCAATTGAATGAACAAAATAAAAATAAATTCTAGACCATAATAAGAAGGCTATGTTACCCTAAATTACTCAGAAACAGCAAAATTGCTCCAAAAACCTTGGAATTTGAGGTCTCCTTACATAATAAAATCCCTTGAGAATTTCAACACTCTCTTAGTTGCTCCGTCTCTTTCCCATCTCCTAACTAAACATCCACAAAAAACGATCCAAATTTTCTGCTGAATTCGATTGGAAAACCTCCAAAGCTTTTGTAGAGTTTGATTAGGTGATCTTCCCTCCTCAAAACCGGAAATCAAGCTCCTTGAACCCGAAAAAGGACAAAATAAGAAGTCCATAAATAAGTTTCCCAGTTGAAATAAGATTCATTAAAAATTAACAGATTTTTGTATATTTGAAATAAGTTTCCCAGCAGACATTGGAATGATATCTCCAAATGAGAATGAGAAAGACTCAGGCACCTTCCAGGAAGTCTTGGTTAGTTTGTCTTTGATTCGTTTCTTGGAAGTCCATACAAGTCTGGTCCATTGAAGCTTGTAAATGCCTCTAGCTTATCAAGTGCACCAGCCTAAAAATACACAATAATATTGCATCATGTTCAATGGAGGCAGCATATATAACGATAGGGAGTCTGAGAATGCTTTTTCCATATTCCGGGAAAAATTAGTTATAAATTAAAGACATGAATAATGCAACATGACAATTAGAAATCACATCTCCAGCATCACAGCATCAGCATCAACATAAATTAAATTATGTGCGCCCAAATCTCTGCTTGCTCAGCTACGTAGGACTTAGGGGAGTTAATAATGTCACTTCAAGCAAAGGAAAATCCTAACGACAGGCTGTTGATAACTATGCACAGAAGAGCCAAAAACACCAAAGGAAAATCCGAATGACTATTAAGGGGAAGAAACAAAGGGATGTGAAAGAAGTTAAGAAAATGAGTAGAGGACCAAGCATTTGCAAAATTCAACAAAAGGCAGATTGCGTTTGACATGATAATAACGGAATTGGTGAAATGATTAAAGTAAATCAATGTCTTATAATGCATAAACTTCAACAAAACTTACCTGAAAAATCAAGATAGAATTACAAACAAAAGTTCAAAACAGAAACAGCAATTAAGAAATACAGATTTGTAATTACCGAAAAGAAATCAATCCTTGAGTTGAGATTTGATTTGATTTCAGTGTCTGCAATTTTGTTACGACTAATAACTATGCACAGAAGAGCCAAAAACACCAAAGGAAAATCCTAATGACTATTGAGGGGAAGAACATGAACAAACAAAGGGATTTGAAATTCAACAAAAGACAGATTGCGTTTGACATGATAATAACGGAATTGGTGAAATGATTAAAGTAAATCAATGTCTTATAATGCATAAACTTCAACAAAAGATAGAATTACAAACAAAAGTTCAAAACACAAAACAGAAACACCAATTAAGAAATACAGATTTGTAATTACCGGAATGAAATCAATCCTTGAGTTGAGATTTGATTTGATTACGACTGATATACCTGCAATTTTGTGAGAAGAAGAGTCAAGGGAGATAGCAAAAACACTCAACGTTGAGCTCAAAGGAGACGGGGAAAATCAAGTTAGCTGCGATTTTGTGAGTAGACTGAGGTTCAGTTGATGGCACGTGCTGCCGATTAGGGTATACATATGAAAATTGGAATTTAATTAAATTGTATTATAATTTATAGGTCCTAATACACAAATAACCCCATGAACTTATCTAAATATTGCAACTCCCTCCCCGAACTTTCAATTATAATAATTTACCCTTCAAACTTGTCCAATTGTAAAACATAACCCCAAATTGTTGACATGGACTGCAATTGAAGAAACACGTGGAATACAAAACTGCAATGCTCGTGGATTGTAATAATCAGATCTTTGGTGTGATACGAATCCGGGGAAACGTTTTTACTGTTGCTTCAAGTACGGGGTAAAAAAATTCCAAATTTAAGGTTATATTTTACAATTGGATAAGTTTAAGAAATAAATTGTTATAATTAAAAGTTGGAAGGGGCAGTTGTAACATTTGGATAAGTTCAGAGGGTTATTTGTGTATTAGGTCTAATTTATAAAAGAGTTAAGTTTAAAAATTGAAAATATTTTTTAAATTTTTCTCTATTTGTTTGCTTAGAAAACTTATATGATTCGATTTGGTTGAATTTTGAATTTTCAAAGTGTCTCAATAAAGATGAATGTCTGGGGCCTCAAAAAAACACATTTTAAGGCCCCTATCTTTTGCCAATATTAATCCATTGGTCCTTTTGTCTAGTTTTTTTAGACTTATAACCGTTATGTTTTAGCATAAATAGACATATATAAAATAACAGAGTAACATGGTCAACTTGTATTGTATTGTGGTTGTTCTAAAAGCTAAGATATGTTCGGTTAAAAATATATATAAAAAAATATAAAAGGACTACAGAGTTAATATTGGTAAAAGATAGAGATATTAAAATGTGTTTTCAAAATAGATGGATTAAACAGTGTGTTAGGTAAAAACTAGGAGACTAATAAATTATTTACCCTGAATAGTTATAAAAAAAATTAAAAAGACATTGAAAATAAATTTTAATTAGTGTATGTAGTTTAAATTTATTTATTTATATATCAACAACCAGTGTTGTAAAAGTCGCTAGGCGCTAGTCGGGTGGATAAAACTTCTGAAGATTATTTAAGGATTAATCGTATTTGTATTTTTCTACTTTTAGATTTATATTAAATAAATATTATATAAACACATTTAAAATATAAATTATACTATCTAAAAATAATAATAAAAAATACTATATAATAAAAAATATAAATATTTGTTTTAAATAAATAATAAAATAGTTATTGGTTTATACTAATTACTTGTATTATTTTTTACTAATTGTAATTTATAAATTGAGTTGATTTTAACCCGTTTCAGTCAATTTTTTCATCTAAACCGATTTTTTCCGCCTAACCCGACTTGTTCGATTTGAACCGTCTAGGTGGAAGAAAATCGAGCTCTCGACTTATACCGAACTGTTATTCAAAATTGTGCGATTTTGTAAAACTCACCGATATATCGTCCGATTAGTCACCGACTTGACCGATTTTTACAACGCTGGCCTATATTTTATATATCGCCTAAGGCCCCAAACCATCATGAGTCGACTCTACCCTCAACGTGTTTAAAATATCACAATAACCCTCTCAACTTGCTTAAAATGTATTCAATTAATCTCTCAATTGCAAAGAAATAAAATGTATATAGAATGTGTGTTGCACGCGCATAAAATGTCAAATGAATAGACTTTAACTGGTACGTAGGAAAAAAGAAAGAGAGTTATTATTCTTGTAAAATTCAATACCTTTGGTTGCCTGAGCATAATTTTTTACTTCCTTGTTCGAGTCATAACCATTCTTCCTTCCAACGTACCAAAGTAATAAAAGACTGTCAAAAGTAAACAATGTTATTATATAATTCACAAAGTTAAGACTTTCATAGCAGAAAAAAATAGCTTAATATATATTTACACTATTAAACTTGGCACATTTTGCCTATTGGCACCCTTAACTTTTAAAATAACATATCACACATTTATAATTGGTTTTAAAACTTACCGCGTACCTATAGTTAGCTTTAAAAACATAGTGCATACTTATCATCTAAACTCGTTGAGATTCATCACCAATTTTGATAGATTACACTTCTACCAAATAAGGGAAAATTATAAAACTGGACCAAATGGGAGGCTCATTTACATATTTAGACCAATTACCCAACCCATTATCTATCTAAACTATTTATTTGTGAGTTTCCCAAAATGCCCCAAACCTTTCATCTTCCCCCTTCTTTTCTATCGGTTTCAACCTTCCATCTCTCACTTCCTGTGTATCGGTTCATCTTTCCCCTTACTTTTATTTTGTGAATCACCTCCATTTTCTTCATCATCTTGTCTCTTCTTCCTCTCTTTTGTCTCTCTGTTTTTGTGAATGATGGTTCTTCATCTTCTAGTTTCATGTTCATCTATTGGTTTCTTTCATCTTATGTGAATCGAATGTATGGTTATTCGACGTTTTTCTGCGTTTATCATATGTTTATTATCGATTTCAATGGCAAATGGTGGAAATAAGGTAGGTTTCTACCGTTTTGTCTTCATCTTTTTCCAGAAATTACTTTGCAAAATAAGTTTTCGGCACATTTTGCGAAGTCTACGAACAGAAAATCACTTGAAAAATGATGATTTTGTTTCGTGTTATATATATATGAAAGGTATTTTGGGAAAGTCACAAATAAATAGTCTAGATATGTTATTGTTAGGTAATTGATCTAAATATGTAAATATGCCTTCCATTTGACCCAATTTTTAAAAAATTTCCACTAAATAATAGGTTAGAGGTAAAAAAAAATAGATAACACATGAGGTAAATGTTATCGAACAAAATGGCTCTGTTCTTTATTACTTAATTTCAGTAACAATCAGTTCAGTTCAGTAACAATCAGTTCAGTTCGGTAGCAATCAATTCAGTTCAGTTCAGTTCAGCATTCAGTTTCAGTGTTCAGTTTCAGCATTTAGTAATTTATCATTACTTATTATAATAATTATTTATTTATATATAATTTATTATTTTTGTTTATAATATATATTGATTCGGAATATCAGCCTTGGGCCCACCTGGCCCATAGGCCCAACAAGGCCCAAGAGGAAAGTGGCAAGAGACCTCAAAGGCCCAGGGGGACTTGCTATAAATAGAAAGGAGACTACCAAAACGAGGGGGATCGGGTAACATATTTCCTAACTCATTTCCAACAAATATATAATTCTCTTGAGCGACTAACTGTCTTGATCGTCGGAGTGTACCCAGGGACCGCTCCCCGCACAGAGACGATCCTCGGAGAACACGAGCACCTTTCCCGAAGAGACCTCGGATCACTGTTCCGCGTATCCTAATTATTTGGTGCGGTGAGCGTGGAATACAAGTGACTTCGGAGCCTCCAGCAAGATGCAAACGCCAACTGAGTCCGCTCCAACACAAACGCCGGAAGTGGGAGAAATTAGCTCCATGACAAACATCGAGCGTTCCGGACCGACCATTCCAATTTCCCTAGAAACCTGGGACCACTGATGGAAGAGGTGAGCCCGGAAGAAGAAGAGACTTATAATACCACGCAGCTCCTCAGTGCGATACAAGGCTTTCAGACGACTCAAGTTATTCATACGGCGGCTCAGATGAAGATCATAGACCAACAGAGAAGCTTGCAGGAGGAAAACGCCAAAATCTGGCGGTACCTCAAAGAAGTAGCGGAGATACAAAGAGAAGGCGCGCCCCCGGGGGAGTCCTTGGGACCCGGGGTACTGATAGGGGTCAAAAACCCCTATCTTTGGGTACGGTTTTAGGACGGTTTTTAGAGTAATTTGGTTAATAAGCGAGCAATTCTCGCATTTAAATGCTTTTGTGTGAGTTAGTTAGAAATTGAAAACGTTCTATTTACTTTTCGTTGTTTAGGCTCGTTTTGTGATCAATTTAGGCAAATACGGCCGAAATAACATGCATATTAGAATTCCGTTATCTTTTGAAGCTAATTGGTCCGTTAAAAGTCGCACCAAACGAAGCGTTTGCTCAAAATAAGCGATTGACGGATCAATTTGGCTTTTAGACTAATGTTTCCTGGAGTTTTTATGCATGTGCAGGTGGACACAGGAAGCTCGGTGAACTTGCTCATCTGGAAAGCGCTCCGCGCAATGAAAAATACTCACACGGCCCTCCGAGCCGGAACTTTTCCCCTAGTTGGCCTATAAGAAATTGAAGTCCCCATAAAGGGAGTCATCTCTCTGTCAACAATCTTTGCCGAAAGCAACAAATAAGTAGAGGACACCGCAGAATGGGATGTGGTCGATATCCCCTTGGCCTACAATGCCATTATCGGGAGACCTCTACTGGCTAGCCTAAAAGCTACAATTGATATCACCGACTTATGCTTGACTTTGCCGTTTCAACACGACAAGATCACCATCCAAGGAGATCGCATCCTGGCCAAAAAATTGCAATGGGAGGCGACTCAACCTCGGACAGCGCTTTACCTGGAGGACGGTCTGATGGATATGAGGGGGTACAATCCCACACCAATTGAGCCGGTCAGCGACTGTACCATCGGGGAGAACAAGACACTGAAGATTGGGACCAAGCTCCCGCCTCCTCTGGCCAGCGAGATAAAGGATGTACTAACAGAGCATTCAGACGTATTCGCCTGGTGCACCGAAGACATCACATGAGTCTCACCCGAACAGGCAACTCATAGATTGAACATTGATAGGGGTCAAAACCCCCTATCTTTGGGTACGATTTTAGAACGGTTTTTAGCGTTATTTAGTTAATAAGCGAGCAATTCTCGCATTTAAATGCTTTTGTGTGAGTTAGTTAGAAATTGGAAATGTTTTATTTACTTTTCGTTGTTCAGGCTCGTTTTATGATCAATTTAGGCAAATACGGCCAAAATGGCATGCATATTATAATTCCGTTATCTTTTGAAGCTAATTGATCCGTCAAAAGTCGCACCAAACGAAGCGTTTGCTCAAAATAAGCGATTGGCGGGTCAATTTAGCCTTTGGACTAATGTTGTTTGGAGTTTATGTGCGTGTGCAGGTTAAAACATGATCAATTTCAGGCAAAAATCGTGTCTCGGGGACCCCCGGCAGTCGCTCGGCGAATTGAGCATCGGTGAGCAGCCCAGGCGCTGCTCGGCGAGCAGCCCAGGCACTGCCCAGGCACCGCCCAGGCACTGCCCAGGCACTGTCCAGGCACTGTGCCTGCTCGCCGAGCAGCTCGCTCTGCTCGGCGAGCAGACCTGCGGGAATTGGTCAAAAAGACCAATTCCGCCCCCCACGATGCCACGATGGATCCCACGACTTCCTACCTGCATAAGGACACGAATTAGGTCATCAAAAGGGCCCGAGCCACGCCTATAAATAGGATTTTTCCAATGTAATTAGACATCTTTCATTATTTGTAAATTACTTTAGCTTTCCCCTTGAATTTCCTCTCCATCTCCTCCATCTTCATCAACCTCCATTGAAGCTCCTTCAAAGTTGTTCTCGAGGAATATTCAAGGTCCGTCCTTAAGACCTAGGAAGCCGATTGCAGAGTAGACAGGTTCCTTGAAAGGGATTTTCATATCTCCTTTTACTTTTCCTTTTTTTTACTCTTTGATACAGTCTATGAATCCTAGGCTAATTGTATCCTGTGACATTGTTCTTCATCTTTAATAATATTTTAGCTCTTGTTTTGTTCTATGATTGTTTGTTTAATCTTTGTCTTACGCTTTATTCAATTGGTTTAACTCATTCAAAAGCCCCAAAATCGAGTAGGCACATATTGTGAGCTGAATCTGACCTAGTCAGAGCCTAGGAGATTGACGACCTCTTAGTTGATTAAGCCCAAATTGCTGAGCCTTAGACCTAGTTCCGGCCTTACAATGGAATCACGCACTAGGAACTTCAGGAGGGTTAGTAGTGTTAATCGCCTTGAATACAAGTGACTTAGATTAGGTTTTTAATCAATAGACCTAATAACCTAACCTCATTATTATCGTTCATACCATGTTCCTTCGGGTAATTGCATTAGTGAAAGATCAATTAGGAGTAGTTTAACTTAATTAGGAGTAGTTTAACTTAATTAGGTGTAGAATAACTTAGTTAGAACTAGATAACTTAGCTAGGAGTAGCGTAATTCAACCTAGGAGTAGATTAACTTAATCAAAACCAATTCAAACCCCACAAAGCCTAGATAACACCTGAGGCCGAGTAATTCGATACTTGTGGTAAATAAGTCCTGTGGATTCGATATCTGGACTTTCCAGATTTATTACTTGATAACGACGGGGTACACTTATCCCTTAGTGAGCCTTGCGGTAGCGAACGCCATGAGGCGCATCAAGTTTTTGGCGCCGTTGCCGGGGATTTATTTCTTCTGCAATATCAAACCAAAGGTCGATTTGTTAGTTTAGGCATTCCTTGTTATTATCCTTTGTTTATAATCGTTTATACTTGTTTATATATAATCCTTTATACTTTTCTTTTTGTGAATATTTGTTTTTAATTTTTATTGTTATTTCTAATGATTCTTCTTTTTTTGAGAAAATGGCTAGAAACAATGGAAATAAGGAGTCTATTACGCATTTGCTTAACTTTCTATCTACTCACGAAGATCAAACTGACGATTTGTATGCCTCAATTAAAAATTTATGCATACAAAAAGGGATTCTAGTTGATTCAACCGCGGACGAATCAATTAAAGAACCCAATTTGGTAGGTCAGGTTGATAAGGTAATATCTTTTCCCATTAACAATGAAGAACTGATCCCTAATTATGAGAAACCAAAAGTTTCAATATTAATTGAGGAATCAGTTGAAATTGAGCCTCTAGAGAAGAATCCGAAGATAGAAGAGTTCAGTTTTTCTCCAAGTTCAGAAATTTTCATTCTCTTTGATCTACCTAGAGAATCAAAAAGGGAGCAAACTAAACTTTTTCATAATTTATTTAAATTTGATCATTTGTTTTCAATAAAATTCTTTGAAACTGATAATCCGTTTTGCAGGTACGGATTATTTATTCAGGAATTTGAATTCCTAACGCGAATGTCAGCATACACCTAGGCGGGAATTCTATGTCGAGCTCACCGACTATAACGTAGCGCTTCTTGGGAGGCAACCCAAGTTTTAATAAAACTTTTCAGGTTTATTTTATTTAGATTATACATTGATCTTTTAGTTTAGTCTTTTTAGTTTTCTTTTACGTTTTTTTTAAAGTGTTCGTTTAAAAAAAAATAAATAAATATTTTTTTTAGTTGTTTAGTTTTCTTTTATTTTACTTTATTTTATTTTTTTTTAAGTTTTCAGGTTTAAAATAAACTATTAAAAAAAAAAAAATTGGCCCCAGGAGGCCCAGCTCGCCGCGAGCTGGGCGCTGGCGCCCAGCCCGCCGCTGGGCACTGCCGCCCAGCCCGCCGCTGGGCACTGCGCCCAGCCCGCTGCTCGGCCGAGATAAGCAACGGTTCGGGATTTTTTTTCCCGAACGAAGCTGAAATAAATAAATAAATATTAAAAAAAAAATTTGCCACCGCAAATAATCAAGTTTTTTGCGATTGCGATAAAATCAGTAGGTTGTCTTCTCCACCCTAACTTTTTGCACATGCGCTTGATGGTTTTAGATGCAATGTTGGAACTTATTGCATATTTTTAGTGTGAGGAGGAGGGGTAGACAAACTTAAAAAAAAATTGTATAATTTTTAAATTTTTGTTGCGTCGTGTCTAGTTTAGTTTTGCGTTTTTCGGGTTTTATTTAGGTTTTGCATGTTTAGGACCTAAAACCGTGAACCTCCTTCGAATCTAAACTTCGTTATTTGTCCTTGAGGACTGAGAACCGAATCTAAGATTGCATGACAACTAGTTTAGGTGTAGGACACAACCCTTGTATCTGTAAAAGCATGAGCTAAAGTTTGCATTTAGACCCTACTTTTGAAGAAATGCTAAAATCATTACTTAGGTAGATAACTTAAGAATTGAAGGCATGTGATATTAAACTTGAGTTTGGGGAGAACTAGTAAACACAAAATTGAAACCCAAAGAATTGTGAGTTGAATTTGAGCCCAAGAGCGAACATCAAAAAGCTCTTTTTCTTGACATTTTTGTGTGAATGCTTTGACTTGTGGAAAGATTACAGATTTTGCACCTAATACTGTGTTGAACCTACATGCAATGATTTGAGATGATAAACGATGAATCAGCCTCATTAGAATTAACCTTTTTCTTTACCTTATTTTCTCTTTTTCATCCACTCTAGGAAGCCCCTTTGAGCCTATATTTTTGTAGTTTATAGATTTTTCTTTCATTCTAACCCAATTTTTGCAAACCATCACTTGGTTTGCTACTTAACCCAAAGTTTTTGCAAAGCTCACATCGAGCCTTTATCAATTCTAGCGCTTTGTCTTTGTTTATGGCATCATAGTAGCAAGCCAAAAGGCTAAGAAGTGAATGAGCATCACTATCCCAAAAAAAAAAAAAGGAAAAGAGAAAAACAGAAAAAGAAAAGAAAAGAAGAGAGACGAACAAAAAGGGAAGAACTTCATTCCCCAGTTCTTAAAATCAAAACGTCTCAAGAAAACATCCTAACAAGAGAGTAATGAATGAATAAAAAGCTCAGTCACTTCATATTTGCTAAAGCCATTTGAACTTTGTTTTTCTAGCGCTAGAACTATTAACCCTTGTTGTACCTTTAACCCTCTAACCACATTACAACCCCAATTCGAGGCTGTTTTTGATATCATCGGAGTCATATAGCATAGTAGAGGAACTCGGATGAACGTGCAAAATCAACGTAATCCTAAGCAAGAACATAAGCCGAGAGTAAACACTTTAGCCACCGAAAATTATGTGAAATGAGTGAACTACCTATGGTGAGGTGTTTTACTTAGCGATCCCCTCAAGCTCGTTTAATTGAACATGTGTCCTTTTTCTTAAAACATATGACCTATGATAATTGAAATGCGGCTTTTGGATATCGTGTCTCTACTTTGTATTTCCGAATGCATGTAATTACAGATGCTCGAAATTGTGTCAAGCACCTAGTCAAACCGGGAGGTTTTCTAGCTTGCTTGTGATTGCGGGTTTAGTTTTTTAGTTTACTTGGGGACAAGTAAAGTTTTAAGTGCGAGGAGGTTTGATAGCGGTCAAAAACCCCTATCTTTGGGTACGGTTTTAGAACGGTTTTTAGCGTTATTTAGTTAATAAGCGAGCAATTCTCGCATTTAAATGCTTTTGTGTGAGTTAGTTAGAAATTGGAAATGTTTTATTTACTTTTCGTTGTTCAGGCTCGTTTTATGATCAATTTAGGCAAATACGGCCAAAATGGCATGCATATTATAATTCCGTTATCTTTTGAAGCTAATTGATCCGTCAAAAGTCGCACCAAACGAAGCGTTTGCTCAAAATAAGCGATTGGCGGGTCAATTTAGCCTTTGGACTAATGTTGTTTGTAGTTTATGTGCGTGTGCAGGTTAAAACATGATCAATTTCAGGCAAAAATCGTGTCTCGGGGACCCCCGGCAGTCGCTCGGTGAATTGAGCATCGGTGAGCAGCCCAGGCGCTGCTCGACGCGCAGCCCGGGCGCTGCTCGGCGAGCTGCCCAGGCGCTGCTCGGCGAGCTGCCCAGGCACTACCCAGGCACTGTGTCTGCTCGCAGAGCAGCTCGCCCTGCTCGGCGAGCAGACCTGCGGGAATTGGTCAAAAAGACCAATTCTGCCCCCACGATGGACCCCACGACTTCCTACCTGCATAAGGACACGAATTAGGTCATCAAAAGGGCCCGAGCCACGCCTATAAATAGGATTTTTCCAATGTAATTAGACATCTTTCATTATTTGTAAATTACTTTAGCTTTCCCCTTGAATTTCCTCTCCATCTCCTCCATCTTCATCAACCTCCATTGAAGCTCCTTCAAAGCTGTTCTCGAGGAATATTCAAGGTCCGTCCTTAAGACCTAGGAAGCCGATTGCAGAGTAGACAGGTTCCTTGAAAGGGATTTTTGTATCTCCTTTTACTTTTCCTTGTTTTTACTCTTTGATACAGTCTATGAATCCTAGGCTAATTGTATCATGTGACATTGTTCTTCATCTTTAATAATATTTTAGCTCTTGTTTTGTTCTATGATTGTTTGTTTAATCTTTGTCTTACGCTTTATTCAATTGGTTTAACTCATTCAAAAGCCCCAAAATCGAGTAGGCACATATTGTGAGCTGAATCTGACCTAGTCAGAGCCTAGGAGATTGATGACCTCTTAGTTGATTAAGCCCAAATTGCTGAGCCTTAGACCTAGTTCTGGCCTTACAAGGGAATCACGCACTAGGAACTTCAGGAGGGTAAGTAGTGTTAATCGCCTTGAATACAAGTGACTTAGATTAGGTTTTTAATCAATAGACCTAATAACCTAACCTCATTATTATCGTTCATACCATGTTCCTTTGGGTAATTGCATTAGTGAAAGATCAATTAGGAGTAGTTTAACTTAATTAGGAGTAGTTTAACTTAATTAGGCGTAGAATAACTTAGTTAGAACTAGATAACTTAGCTAGGAGTAGCGTAATTCAACCTAGGAGTAGATTAACTTAATCAAAACCAATTCAAACCCCACAAAGCCTAGATAACACCTGAGACCGAGTAATTCGATACTTGTGGTAAATAAGTCCTGTGGATTCGATACCTGGACTTTCCAGATTTATTACTTGATAACGACGGGTTACACTTATCCTTTAGTGAGCCTTGCGGTAGCGAATGCCGTGAGGCGCATCAAACATCGACCCCTCCATCGAACCCCTGAAGCAGAAAAAGAGGGTGCAAGCGAAGGACAAGCAAGCTGCAGTCAAGGCAGAGATAGAGAAGCTACTAGCTGTAAAATTTATTCGCGAAGTCCACTATCCGGATTGGCTTTCTAACGTTGTACTTGTAAAGAAAGCCAGCGGAAAGTACCGCATGTGTGTAGATTTTACGAATGTTAATAAAGCGTGCCCCAAGGATTCCTACCCGCTGCCTAACATAGATCAGCTTCTCGACCAGACAGTTGGTCGCAAAATCTTATCCCAGTTTGATGCCATTGCTGGTTTTCAGCAAATCGCTCTGGACCCGGCCGATGTCGAGAAAACCTCATTCATTACGCATGAAGGTACTTATTGCTACAACGTAATGCCCTTCTGTTTGAAGAATGCAGGAGCCACATACCAGAGACTGATAGATAAGATGTTCGCTCACCTCATCGGCAAAACGGTACAAGTATACATCGACGATATGGTCGTCCTAACCACTGTCGAACGTGACCACCCGCGTGACTTGGCGGAGGTGTTTAAAATTTTCAGGGATTACAACCTCAAGCTGAACCCGGAGAAATGTTTCTTCGGTATTCGTAGTGGCAAGTTCCTTGGTTGCGTGGTTTCAGAGAAAGGTATTGAGCCTAATCCCGCAAAGATCGTGGCAATCTTAGGGATGGAAGCACCGCGTAATTTACAGGGCGTTTAGAGGCTCAACGGAAGGATTATCGCCTTGGGCCGATTCATTTCCTTCTCGGCACAGCGGTGCTTACCTTTTTACAAAGCGATCGAGAAGGAGTATCCCTTCAAATGGTCTACGGACTGCCAGACGGCATTCCACGCCATTAAAACTTTCCTCGCCATACCCCCGCTACTGTCGGTACCAAAGCCAGGACGAGACATTCAACTATACTTCACCATCGCCGATGAAACGGTGGCAGTCGTCTTAACTCAAGAGGAGGAGACGAAGCTCTACCCAATTTACTTTTTGAGCAAGGTCTTGAAAGGTGCTGATATCCGGTACTCCGAAGTTGAAAAGGCTCTGTTCGCCATAACACAGGCATCCGAGCGTCTCAGACCATATTTCCAAGCACATACGGTTGTGGTCAGGACCAATTACCCTCTCAAGAAGGCAGTCCAGAAACCAGAAGTTTCCGGTCGAACCACCAATTGGTCGGTTCGACTATCCCAGTTTGACATATGATTTGAACCTCGCACGGCGATCAAAGCTCAAGTGCTGTCCGATTTCATTGTAGAATTTACCGGATCATCAACTAGCAACCTCACACCGACAAAAGCTTACAACAGCGACATGTGGACCATGAGTGTGGATGGGTCCTGCGGCCCAGGGCGGGCAGGCACAGGCATTGCCATTCAGGGACCTAATAATCTCCAGCTACGGTACGCCATACGGCTCGACTTCCCAACCACAAACAATCAAGCTGAATATGAGTCCCTGATCGTAGCTCTTCGATTGTCCAAAACAATGGTAAGCGGACATCTGACAGTGTACTCGGACTCCAAGCTCATCGTTAGCCACGTCAGCGGTACTTACAAAGCAAAAGACCCGACGATGTGTCAATATTTGGCCCTCGCCAAATCCCTGCTCAAGGATCTCAAAGACAAAGGAGTAACCTTTGACCTCACGCTTGTACCACGAGAAGAGAATGAAGAGGCAGATGCCATTGCCGCTCTCGCAGCAAGCGAGCAGTCCAGTGATCCGCATACCCTTATAGAAACTACTGCTGCCCTAGCCATTCGCACAGAGTGCTCATTACAGATCGACACAGCGGACGCAGCAGCGAGCGGGTGGAGGAGTCTGATAGTCAGGTACCTACAGGATGGGACACTGCCGGAGGATCGGACGCATGCATCCCTCGTGGTTCGGCGTTCCTGGCGATATGCCATGCACGACGGCTTACTCTATCGGAAGTCCTCCATACACCCTTGGTTGCGTTGTATATTCGAGGAAGAAGGGGATCACTGTCTAAAGGAAATACACCAGGGCGTATGCAGCTCGCATCAGGGCGCTCGGACAATTGCGAACAAAGCCCGTCTACAAGGACTTTATTGGCAAACCATGGACTCCGACGCAATGCGTTTGGTTCGTAGCTGTCAGGCGTGTCAACTACATGCCAATACTCATCACGCGCCGGCGGCTCCGCTCAAAGGCATTGTCACACCTTGGCCGTTTGCAGTATGGGGCATTGACCTGCTCGGCCCGTTTCCCATGGCCTTAGCATAGAAGCGTTTTGTAGTAGTAGTGGTCGACCACTTTACCAAATGGATCGAGGCAGAAGCAATCGCCAAAATAACCGCCGACAACGTAATCGGTTTCCTTAAGCGCCTTGAGGCCTTGCTTCACATCACGGCCTATAAGCAAAGCATAGCTCGAAACCACAATAGACGGGTCCAGCCCCGCACTTTCCAAGTCGGGGACCTTGTGCTCCGAGACGCCGATGCCACTCAATCTCCGCTAGCTCAGGGCAAGCTCGGACAATCATGGGAAGGGCCATACAAGATCGATACTGTCCTCCACAATGGAGCCTACAAAATCCCCTCCTTAGACAGAGCGGTCTTTGACAATAGCTGGAACGTCCAAACACTGAAGAAGTACTATCAATAAGCTCATGTAATCTGAATCATGAATAAGAATCCATATTTACAAACAACCCCATGTTGTTACCGATTAATCAAGAAAGCGTGCTACCTGATACGGTCCTCGCATTGAATAACTCAAAAAAGTTATTCCTAGGCTTCTCGATCATCTTGAAACGCCTCTTAAATCGCGCGAACAACCCCATGTTGTTACCGATTAATCAAAAAAGCGAGCTACCTGATACGGTCCTCGCACTGAATAACTCAAAAAAGTTATTCCCAGACTTCTCGATCATCTCGAAACGCCTCTTAAATCGCGCGAACAACCCCATGTTGTTACCGATTAGTCAAGAAAGTGAGCTACCTGATACGGTCCTCGCACTGAATAACTCAAAAAAGTTATTCCCAGGCTTCTCGATCATCTCGAAACGCCTCTTAAATCGCGTGAACAACCCCATATTGTTACCGATTAGTCAAGAAAGCGAGCTACCTGATACAGTCCTCGCACTCAATAACTCAAAAAAGTTATTCCCAGGCTTCTCAATCATCTCGAAACGCCTCTTAAATCGCGCGAACAACCCAATGTTGTTACCGATTAATCAAGAAAGCGAGCTACCTGATACGATCCTCGCACTGAATAACTCAAAAAAGTTATTCCCAGGCTTCTCGGTCATCTCGAAACGCCTCTTAAATCGCGCAAACAACCCCATATTGTTACCGATTAATCAAGATAGCGAGCTACCTAATACGGTCCTCGCACTGAATAACTCAAAAAAGTTATTCCCAGGCTTCTCGATCATCTCGAAACGCCTCTTAAATCGTGCAAACAACCTCATGTTGTTACCGATTAATCAAGATAGCGAGCTACCTAATATGGTCCTCGCATTGAATAACTCAAAACGTTATTCCCAAGCTTCTCGATCATCTCGAAACGCCTCTTAAATCGTGCGAACAACCCCATGTTGTTACCGATTAATTAACGAAGCGAGGTACCATATGCGGTCCCCGCTCAAGTCGCGTCAAAAATTATACTAGGGCTCCTCGAGCATCTTGAAAGACTCAGCAATCGCATCTCTCAAACGGCGTCTCGCACATTTTAGCGCGTTAGCTGCGTACCCATAAGGGAGCAATAAGCGGTCAAATACGATCCCCAATCGACTTTGTTCGCAGTAATAACAAAGGAAATCTGAGTTTACAGCTTTTTCATTGAAAATAACAAAACTACATAAAGATTGAGAAGATTGAAAGGAAATAACTAATACAACGCCAAAACACAGAATAATCCAATCTCCTACACCGATACATTGGCACAGTCAGGATTAGGAATGGCCTCAGCATCCATTAAAGCCCGGTACACTGTCCGCCAGTCAGTACACTCATCAGTATTATGCACATTCTGCCTATGATACAGACATGCTTTCCCAACATGCGTCACTCAATGCGCCGGATCGGCCGGAGTAGGCCCCAGAAAGCCCTGTCTAGAGAATTCAAGAAAAACCACACTACGAGGTTTCAAAGGATCGACAAACATTGGTCCATGGGGATGAGTCGGCGAAGCATGGCGACCAGCACGACGATTTTCCGTTTCGGGAGGAAGATTCATGACTCTGTCAAGCTCATCGGTAAGAAGCCTCCTTACCCAGGCAGGGTGAGGATTGGTCACGGGCACAACCGACTCGTCGGGATTCATAAAACCAACCCATCCTGCGACCAAGCTTTCTTTTCAGTAGAAGACAAGGCGCTGACGACCACGTCGCACGAATCTATCGCAGACCCAGTATAGGGAGTGGAACTTTCACTCTCAGAGGCATATCGCACCTTTCTGTCCAGATCAGGATCATCCCTTGGCGGACAATACACATAAGGGTGAGGCATCGCCGAGATAGCTTTCTGCACCTCAAGCACCTTAGCGGAATCCATAACATCCCAAAGCGACATCGCACGAAGACATGAATAAATAAACGTCTAAGAATACAAACGAAGCAAGAACGCCCCATAAACGAAGAACACAAACAAGAACCAACTCCTATTTATAGAAAGAATAGACAAGACTTGACAAACACATCAAAGAACCTCAAATCAAATCAACATGCAAAGTGACGTTCAAATTTAGCTGCCAACAGATCCCCAAAGATTCCAACCATACAAAACATTATTACATCTTTGAAATCAAAAGAAACAAAAGAGCATGATATCTCCAATTACAACTATTTCTTCTTAAAACGGCCGCAAAACCCTACGGCTTTTGCCTAGGCCGCTTTATCATACACGTTCGGAGAGAATATGACCTCCGGAGGAACCTCATACCCAGCAGAGTGAACAGCAGTAATAAGCATCATTCGATCCATTTTGATCAGCTTCTCCTCGCGCTGTCCCGCAAAGGCACGCAACTCGCTAGCCTCCTTCCGAGCCACCTCAATTTCTCACTTGAGTCTCTCGTTCTCATCGGACAACGCGACTGCTTGCCTGGCTCTCTCGTCGAACTTCTCCTTCACTCGGCGGGTCCATAAGGTGGCAAACTTAAGCATAACCTTGTAAGAACGGAGCTCCTCAGCATCATGTGCCAACTTCTTCGACAGCTCCACTCGGCCTCCTGTCTCCACTTTCAGCTGCTCGGTCAGCACTGCGATCTCGCCCTCACGGCGCTCTAACAACTCTCCAGCGGTAGCTAACTTCCCATTCGCTGCTTCCAGCTCCTTCACAGCATTCCGCAAACCTTACTCCATGTCCCGAAACAAGTTCTCATCATTGACACACATGTCGAATACCGTGTTAGCATTTTGAATGGCCTACATCAGAATACACGAATCAGGACACGATCATTAGAAGCAAACCTAAACGAACATATCAAGAGAACTTACCACACCAAGCGCCGACAAATTTTCCACACCGAGGTTCATTTTGGACACACCATCCATTCGGTGAACTTCTCCGGGCACCTTGGCAACACGAACCATCGCCCGCGCAAGGTCCGACGTCGCCATGTCTGAATGCACCGACAACCCCATCACATATTCCCGAAACTTGGAAATCTTGATATCCATTCTTTTCATCATCTCTGGGTGATCACCTACCCGATCCATCATCTCCGCTGAAAGCTCGGCCCCGCCGTCAGTACATGCTCGCTTAGAGCCATCGCTTGCCCCAGCAGTATCATCGCCCGCACATACTTTCTCAGCTTCAGTTCCAGCAACTGACTTAGCTTTATCTTTCTTATGCTTCCGGGTAAGCACTCCTTGAATCTGGTTCTCGACCTGTTCAGTTTCAGCAGCTATCACCTCCGCAGCTTCCTTCGGCTCACTTTCTAGCACGGGCATACCTTGCGGTATGTTGTCAGTCACATCAGTATCCTCATGCATAGAAAGCACCCCGCCCATGCTCTGAACCACCTGATTCGCATCCTCAAGCGAAGAGAATGAGGCCAAGGAACCTGATGCACCGACAAATGCTTCCTCCGCAGTCTCCAAGCCAACACCAAACTCATTCGGGTCGAAATCCATACTCACGCGAGGATCACCTGGACCTACATAATTAACAACACAATCAATATATTTCAAGCAAACACACGCAACACATGCAAAAACAAAACCCACAACCCGGACCCCTCACCTACGACAGCAACATTTACAGATATCGCCTCCAACTCCGCTAGCTCTCCGGCTGAAAAGTTATACCCACGTTTCCACTTCTCGAAATCCGCCGACGACCAGCCTTTCAGCTGCGCCATTCGCCATTGGTTCCAGATGTAATACCCTGCGGCAAGGAAATGACCAACGAGCTCATCCACATCTTTCTTGCACTCCTTATCCGTTGGCAGATCCTTTAGGTACTTTACGAGGTGCTCCTCCGATGGCAACATAGGTCGCGTTTTTAGCCACCGACTAGAATCCATGGGGTCCCCGTTCCATGACACTCGGAAAGGGAAATCTCCATCCAACTTCCTCACCAGGAAGTAGCAATGCCGATACTCGGGAACCTTATCCTTCAACCCGCCAAGAACCTTGAAATTTTGATGCGAGAAGGTCACATGCTGAGATCGGGGTCCTTTGTTCGGACGAAAGAATTCGTGAAAAACCAGCCCAGTAGCTCGATATCCAGCCGATCGACATAGTGAGTAGAACGCCACCATCATCCTCCACCCATTTGGATGGATCTGCTCGGGACACAAGTCATACTCCTTCAGTACCTCCATGAAGAAAGGGAGAAGAGGAGCCGCATCCCTGACTCCAACTGCTTTTCGTACACAACTAGCTCGTTTGCTCCACCCGTATGATGAGCTCGATCATCTTCTTCAAGCGTAACCAACTCATAGGGCTGCCCCAATCGGTACACTGCAGAGATGGCGGTTAAGTTCGCAGACACTATGATGCTATACACATCGTCCACCGAGAAGGACTCCGGCCTCTTCGGACGTTGCCTCCCCTCATAATGCTTACCATCAACACTAGACACACCCGGCGATCGCATCCACACTCTCTCACGCATCTCTTCGTAAATCAAAGCTAAGGGTCGGTCTTCGGTAATCACGCCCTCCGGTACAACCACGGTCACTTCGAGAATGCCGACGACAACTCCTCCTAATGGCCGCTCAACACTAGGTGGCGCACGTACCACGACAAATTTTCTCTTCTTTCCAACAGCGACACCGCCCTCCTCCTCCGTCCCTACTCGCCTCTTTCGTTTTGCAGATCGCGTCCGAGAGGCGTCACGAAGCGTAAAGTCACCCGGTGTCACTGGCGGCAGTCGTTTTAAGGCTCCCCGCGAAGAACCCTCTGACATACTCTCCCTCCCAAGATAAACTAACGAAATAACAACGAAAGAGAAAAGATGAGAAAGAGGCACGACTGACCTCAAACGGCGTCTCAACAACAAGGGGAAACCACTCTCAGACGACCGCCACGAGCAGAGAAACCCGGCGCTCAGCAAATTCCGACAGAGAGCGGAACACAAATCGCAATACCGACAAAGAAACAAGGAACCCAAGGAAAGAAGTAGACGAAGAATACACACCAAGTGAGACTTTGCAAAAAGAAATACAAGCTCCTTTCCCCTATTTATATCTCAAACGGAGGCGCCGACAGAGCACGGTATCCAACGGCACTTTACAGCGCATGCAGAAGCATTAATGAAGAGGCAATTAATTTTGCGTTAAAACTAGAAGCGCATGTGGCAATTGGAAGGGTCTTTTTCTCTTACGACGCGAGCAACGTTTTCACAATTTCCTCCTGCTCGCTAAGTAGGTAAAAGGCTACCAGCTCCCCGACTACACCTCTCATGCAATACTCGGTATCCATGACCGGGGGGGACTACCTGATTCAGAATATCAACCTTGGGCCTAGCTGGCCCATAGGCCCAACAGGGCCCAGGAGGAAAGGGGCAAGAGACCTCAAAGGCCCAGGGGGACTTGCTATAAATAGGAAGGAGACTACCAAGATGAGGGGGATCGGGTAACATATTTCCTAACTCATTTCCAACGAATATATAATTCTCTTGAGCGACTAACTGTCTTGATCATCGGAGTGTACCCAGGGACCGCTCCCCGCACAGAGACGACCCTCGGAGAACACGAGCACCTTTCCCGAAGAGACCTCAGATCACTGTTCCGCGTATCCTAATTATATATATATATATATATAATTTATTATAATTATAATTATTTATATATAATTTATTAAATATTCCAACTACATTTTAATTGTTTTTAATCATCTTCGTTAACTTCATCGTCGTCGTCATCTTCATTCTCCACTGGACGTGGTTGAATGGAAGTTTGTATTTGTATTTGAATGAAAAATTGTATTCATATGGAAATTTGTATTTGTATTTAATTTCATAGATTTTAAATTGTATATAAATTTGTGTTTGTATATAATTTGTATTTTTAGTTAAAATTAGACTTATTTTTATTTAATTTCATAGGCTTTTATCGAACCGAGCTTTTATTGATATTCAATTTAGTTTTATCTTTTTTTTTGTAACAATTTAGTTTTATCTTTAATAATATATATTTATTATTGTTATTAGGGTTAATTACAAAATTTTATCGAACCACAGAATTGCGTTTACAAAATTTTACAAACCACAGGGTTGTGTTTGCAAAAAAAAAAAAAAAACCCACAGATACTGGTCTGCAAATCAACCAAACCATAGAGTAGTTATTTATAATTAACCCTTGTTATTATTATTATTATTATTATAAGCTTATTAATGTCTAATATTATCATTAAAATTATTTTAAAGTCTAATATCATCATTATTGTTAAGTTCAGTTAAGTTCAATAGCATTCAGTTCAGTCGGTAACATTCAATTCAATTCAGTTCAGTTCAGTTTTTTTCAGCGATAAAAAACATAGTCTAAGAGAATGAAGAGTTAGTTACTTAAAAAAAAGCAAAATCATCCTTTTTGGGTTACTGGTTAACTCCGGTTTGTAAGGCTGTTGTGAATTCAAAAATCCAACATGACTTGGATCAGAACTCTGTTTTGTATTTTATTAGATCGGTGCGACCAGCTGGTCGAGTCCGATAATATTGATATTATCTATTAAACTAAATCCAAATATTAAAATTTTGTGTCGATTTTGTATCGTATAACTGGATTTACTTTTGTCACCTTTCGTGTCGTGTATTTGGATTTACTTGTATCGATTTCAAATCATGTAATTACTTTTGTCACCTTTCATGTCGTGTAATTGGATTTACTTTTTTTTAATGTACAACAACGAAAGTGGATGCGGTGGACTATTCTCATGAAGTGAAGGTGAGACATTGAAATTGAAATGTAATGTCTGAATTGACGTATTGCTTTAGTTAATGTGATGTTTGTGCAAATTGTTCATGCAGAAAGATCTATCAAGTTGTTTGGTGCATCGCTATTGCAATTACCATGGTGCATATGTTGATGTTTGTGATGATACAAGCTACACTTTCTGTGCCAAATTTTAATTTACAGCGTAGTGAAACGTTTTTGTATTGATAGATTTACTTTCTAGTGAATTAGTTTTGATAATTGTTGTAGCAGTTATATCAATTTGACAATTTTGGATATATTGTATGAGAAAATGAAAATTGACTCCATTACATAATATATGAAAGTATATTCCTAATATTTGGATAAAAACATTTAGTTGATTTGGTTCATTAAAGATATTTTGTAATTATATATTTTATTATAAAAAGTATTGAAATATTTATATAAAATAAAAATAATTAAAAAATGGTTCGGAACCGTCAGTAAAACGTCGAAAACCGTCGGTAATATAATTCAAAATTGTCGAAAACCGTCAGAAAACCGTCACAACCGTCACAAAACCGCCACAAAAACTGCCAGAACCTAACTGTCCCTACAGAAACTTACCCCGATGCCTCACAAAAACCGTCGCTACCGTAGCAACGCCTGTTGTAGCAGCGGTTTTGCGACGGTTTGAAAAACCATCGCTAAAGTCTATAGCGACGGAAAAAACTACTGCTATAGAAGGTAAATTCCGTCGGTAAAGGCTCTGTTTTTTTTGTAGTGTTTATTATTCCTAAGCACGTCCTTCGGCTGCAATTACTCATTCTTGTCAAATGCATTCAATAACTTTTATTTTTCGACAGAATTTATTGGATATAAAACTTAATGACTCATTATTCTTGTCCAACTCCATTAAGTGACTCCTATTTTTCGATGCAAAAATTAGTACACAATCCGTCATGGATCAAATATCTCATCACGTGTTAAAAATATGAAATACACAGATAATTAAGAACTTTGAAAGTTCACGAGACGAGACGGTTGGTGTTTTTGGATTATTGTATTAGAATTGGACAATAATATAGGATTATAAATGCAATTGGATAAGAATAATGGTTATTGAATGTAAATGAACAAGTATAACGGGTTATTAAATGAAATTGCACAAGAAAAAAAATGATAATTTGTAAATTTTTAGAGGGTAGTAGTTTTGAGCCAAGTACACTGGCAACATATCAAACCTAAAATTAAACTAAACTAAATTTAACTCGTCTTCGTTTTAGTTTAATTTTAGGCTTAATGTATATGTTGCTCTAATTACTTGACCCAAACTCTAAAGAGACTTGTCTTCAAAAGCAGTGGACTGAATTTCAACAAATTAGAAAGTAAATTCGGTTTAAAACATAAGTTTTTTAATTTTATAATCTCCAGTCTACTTGTCAGGTATTGATCTACTTGTCGAGCAATCACTTAAGCCGTGTTTTTGCATTGGTAACATCGCAGCTACTCACTGAGTAACAACACTAGGTTCTTTGATTTTTAATGATTTGGTGAATCGCGGAGCATGAATATGCTCGTCGAGTAACAAGACCATTCATTTTACCTTTGCAGAGATCACTTAAAATTTATTGAAAATGCCCTCAAATCTTACATGAAATCAGTCCAAACACGCAATAAAACAAAAAAAAATATAAAATTACTGAAAGGAAAGCTAAAATGACTAAATATGTTTTTAAAATAATTTGAAACTCCTTGTAAAACCACTAAAAAATATGAGGATAACACATCTCGTTAAGAAAAATATTCAAAAGTCTAAATTATGTTATTATACACAAATAGCCCTCTGAACTTGTTTAAATGTTGCAATTGTTTCCCCTTCCTTCTGAACTTTCAATTGTAACAACTTACCTCTCAAACTTATGCAATTGTAAAACATAACCCCTTAAATTTGTCCAGTTGTAAAATATAACCTCAAATTACTGACATGGACTGCAATTGAAGAAACATATGAAATACAAAAGCTGCAACGCTCGTGGAGTGTGATAATAAGATCTTTGGCATGATACGAATCCGGAGAAATATTTTTACAGTTGCTTCAAGTACGGGGTAAAAAAAAATCTCAATTTGGGGTTATGTTTTACAATTGGATAAGTTTAAGGGGTAAGTTGTTACAATTGAAAGTTAGAGGGGGCAGTTGCAACATTTGGACAAGTTCAGGAGGTTATTTGTGTATTAGGCCTAAAAAAAATCAGCACTAGTATATATCAATTGATTTTAAAAAGAAAATTAATTTTTTTTAATTTCAAAACAGATTTGGAACTGAAATATCTTTGAAGCTTTTGCTACTGATGACATGCATTCTTTTTGTGAAAGAGTCTTTAATGTTTCCGTGTTCTTATTCTTGGACCCAAAATTCATGCTGAACTTCAATTTTTGTTCGGAGAAAGGCACTTCTTATAAATCAGTTACCGGCCTCTCCCGTCCCTCCCCGAGGAGGAGACCTAACTCGGGTTTGTCGAGCTGGTACACTTAGCCCACATCAAGCGAGAGTCCAAAAGTATGTAACAAATAATTACAATTACATTTAACAACATATATAACTCAGTTATATATAAGTCATCTCACATCGGTTGAAGATATATAGACTATCTCATTTATTTATTATAAATAAACAGCTACTTGCATCTTTATTTGATTGAATCTAGGGCTAGTTCTAACTCGTTCTGTGTGAGAATCGTTGAATCGGACCTTGGAAACGGTTAAAATTAAATAACCTTAGCACCTAAGTATTTGTTCAATAAATTTCTTCAAAGACATCTACTAGAACTTTCATTTGTCATTTTCAGATTCATCTCAGTAGTAAACCCAATTCAAAAAAATTTATGTTTTAATAGTGTTATCTTGTTTGGGTCAGTATCGATTTTATGTCGCCTTTTCAGATTATATATAATTTTGTTATGCTTTATATGATAACTTTTTAAAATATAAGAAGTTATGGTACTGTTTTTAAATATTTAATGTCAAAAAATCCGCTAAGTCTGCCAATATCATGTTAGAAAGTCATGTATTATATATATAACAATTTAGGAGGTTTGAATCAAATTTGCAAATAATAATTATAATTTAATATCTTTATTAATAAAGTGACGTAAAAACACGGGAGAATATAATAATTTTAAATATTCGTATCGTTTTCGGGTTAGCAAATCAATCCTAACCCAAAAATTTACATGTTAGTTTTGTGTCAATTTAAAAAATGACATATTACCGAATAAGCTAAACTCAAATACAAAAATTGTATGTCATTTTATCAATTCAATGTTGGCCAAAGAATAGGACTCTAAACGAACCGAACCGAGCCGAATTTCGAGACAGAGTTTTAATCTGCTTGACATCACCTGCTTAGGCATGGGCACAGTTTGTTTTCTTGACGAGCTAACGAGCTCGAGCCAAGCTATCGAGCTCGAGCCAAGCTATCGAGCTCAAATTGTTGTTCAAACTCGGTTCAAATAACAATTTATATTCAAACTCATCTCGAATAACAACTTGCTTATTATTCACAAGCCGTGTTTAAATTGAAATTATTCATAAGCAAGATCTGCTCAAATAACAACTTGCTTATGATAGCTCATTTTCTCAACTCAAATTTACAAGCTCAGCTCAATTCAAGACTTTGAAAAATATAGGTTGGTCCGATATTATTAACCTATAAAAACCAAAGTAAACCAGTAAACCGGATTAACAATTAGTTATTTCTTAATTTAAAAAAATACTTTAAATTCTACAAGGACAGTCAGTACTAACCATGCCGGATTTGAACTCATCTTCACTCTCTAATTTATATAGACTATTTTTCTTATTGTGTCTGATGTGGGATAGTGAGAATGAGAAAAGCCATGTTTTTTATTACTTAATTTCAGTATCAGTAGCATTTAGTTCAATAATTTATCATTACTTATTATAATTATAATTATTTTTTTCCATTATTATTATTATTATTACTTATTTGAAAACGCAGAAAACAGTAAAAACTTGATAAACACGAAAACAATAAAAACGCAGAAATAGAAAAAAAAAATTGTAGAAAGAACTCATGAAAACGCGAAAATGAAAAAAAACACGAAAGCGCAAAAAATTATGGAAAACACGAAAACATAAAAAACGTTACAAACACGAAAACTTGAAAAAATATGGAAAACAGGAAAACGTGAAAAAAACACAAAAACGTGAAAGCTGTTAAAAACACAAAAATGTATTATTAGGGGAACACAAATACGTTAAAACGTTAAAAACACGAAAACGTGAATACACAAAAAGTGAAAAAATAGGAAAACACGAAAATGTAAGGAAATGTTAAGAACGCGAAAACGTGAAAAACAGAAAAATATGAAAAAAAATTAATGTTAAAAACATGAAAAATGTATTTTTAACATTTTTTCACGTTTTCGTGTTTTTTGGCTTTCACATTTCACATTTTTTTGTTTGTTATGTTGGTTCACGTTTTCATATTTTCTGCGTTTTGTCATGTTTTCATGTTTTTTGTGTCTTCCATTTTTTCACATTTTTGTTGTTTTCACGTTTTTGTGAGTTTCATTTTTTCCGTCTTTTCGCGTTTTCCACGTTTTTGTTCTTTTCATTTTTTCCCGTTTTTCGCGTTTTCACATTTTCCTATTTTTTTCACGTTTTTGTATTTTTCGTATTTTGTCACTTTTTCGTGTTATTCACGTTTTTTCTTTTTTTTGGCATTATCACATTTCCGTGTTTATTTTTTGTTTTTGCATTTTCATGTTTACCGCGTTTTTTTTTATGTTTTTCTGTTTCCATTTTTTTCACATTTTTTTTGTATTTTTCGTATTTTGTCATATTTTTTCGTGTTTTCACGTTTTTGTGTTTTTCGTGTTTCTGCATTTTCGAATTTTTCAAGTTTTTATATTTTTCGCATTTTACAACCTTTTCATGTTATTCACGTTTTTTCATTTTTTTGCGTTCTTCATGTTTTCATGTTTTTGCATTTTCTCATGTTATAATGTTAAATGTGAATTAAGAATATAATTTTCATATGATTTTTTAACACCGGTTGAACCTCGATTCAACCTCTAACCCTTAACTCTTTGTGTTTTCCAGTTTTTTTACCAATCCGGTTTTAACAATCATGGTAATAACAGAACACAATATGAAGCGAGATAATATGATTAATGACTAGGAGACAATTTCATTAATCATAACCCATGTGTTATTCAGCTCCAAAGCTTTTATTTCGGCTGCCATGGCTGCCTTCCAACAATCAAACTTTAAAGCCTCTTTATAACTTTTTGGTTCAGGTATAATACTGATTGCAAAAACACATTTTTTATGTTTGTCAGACAAATTCTCATAAGACAAAAAAGAAGAAATAGGATATTTAACTTGTGTATCCACCGAAACCTCAGTAGATTGTTCGCTTGTCGTTAAGTGAGCCACCCGTAACTGATTACAATGATAATCATTTAGATATTTAGGTGCAGTTCGAATCCTAGACGGTCTTGATTGAACAACAGGAATAACACCTGTGTGTCCACCTTGTGTATCACTCTGTGAAGATGCAGCAAAATCATTTGATACAAAACAAGAATGATCATTACTAGAATTTATTCTGCTATCTTCATGAACTATAATAGGTTCAGTGATAGTCCTTGAATAGCCCAAAACCTGCTCAGTTATACCTCTATCTAAATCATTATTCTGCAAACTTAACGAAAAATCTAATGTAGGGCAAGTCAAAGAATGCTTATCATGTGGTGCATAAACAGGATAAGGAAAACAAGACTCATAAAATATAACATCTCTAGATGTAACATACTTTCGACTAGACAAATCAAACAACTTATACCCTTTAACATTAGGCTGATATCCTAAGAATATAAAAGGTAAAGCTCTAGCATGAAATTTAGTTACCTTATTTATTAATTGTGTAGCAAAAGTAAGACATCCAAATACTCGTAAATGAGTATAATCAGGAGGTTTTTGATACAACATCTCATAAGGGGTTTTATTTTCCAAAACTGGAGTGGGCAACAGATTTATCAAATGTACTGCATGTGCTATACAATCAGTCCAGAAAACCATAGGCAATTTAGCTTGAAAACGTAATGCCCTAGCAACATTTAAAAAATGTTGATGCTTCCGCTCCACAACACTATTTTTTTGTGGAGTATAAGGGCAAGACTTCTGATGTATAATACCCATATCACTGTAAAATTTATCCAAATGAAGCTCATGTACATTATCAGAACGAATCTTTTTAATTCTGGTCCCAAATTGTGTAAAGACAATTTGATAAAACTGTTGAATAGCAGAACCTGCTTGGTCTTTAGTTTTTAAAAAATATACCCAACTAAACCTACTATAATCATCAATAATAGACAGAAAATAACGATGGCCGTTAATAGATTGCACAGACAACGGACCCCAAATATCCAAATGTATTAAATCAAAAGCAGCACTACTAACAGTACTACTGATAGGAAACACAAGGCGTTTTTGCTTAGCTAAAGGGCATATGGAACAATTAAAATCGGTAGATTTTAGTATACCAGGAATATGCTTACACATGTCCTGTAACTTTGAACTAGATAAATGCCCTAGGCGAAAATGCCAAATTGGAAAATCCACAGGTGTTTCCACAGTATGAACAACAAAAGAAACAGAACTAATGTTATTAACAGCAACAACAGAATGAACATACAAGTGATACAATCCATTCACCAAACTAGCTGTACCAATCTTCTTCTGGGTCAAAGTGTCCTGAAAAACACATTGATCATTCTCAAAAATTAGTAAACAAGCAGTAGACTTCAATAACTTACTAACTGAAAGCAAGTTATAAGAAAAATTTGGTATGTAAAGAACATCATGAAGAACCAAACTATTCGATAAAATCACTGTACCTTTTTTATTCACAATTACTTGAGAACCATTAGGCAGACTAACATATATATCAGTGATGGAATGTAAAGAAGAAAACCAATTTAAAGAGTTTGCTACATGATCTGAAGCCCCTGAATCCACTAACCAATAAGAAGAAGTCTGTTTAAAATGACAAACAATGGGCATAGGCTTACCAGTAGCAAACGTAGGTTGTAAGGCAACATATGTAGTTGGCTGTGCTTGAACCACATTCAAAGAATGATTATTCTCATGATTTTCCTTCATTTCTGCTTGATTAAGCATTGAAATAAGCCTTTGACATTGTTCAGACGTAAAGCCTTGCTGCTGCAAAAAGTTAGTTGATCCTGAAACTTCAATAGATGGTGATATTGATTGAGAATCTAACCCTCCTTATGTAAACACATTAGCAGCAAAAGACCTTTTCTTAGTAAACTTGAAGTTAGGCAGAAACCCATGTTTTTTATAGCACTGATCAACTGTATGATTTTCTTTACCACAATAAGAACAAATTGGCCCTCCATTCTTCTTATAAAATTTCTTCTTTTGGCCTGCATTCTGTGTTTTTGCAAAATTAACAGTAGAATCAATCCCATCAAACGAAGATGTAGCTCCTTGATGTAACTGGCGTTCATATTGAACTAACAAGTTAAATGTCTTAGTAATCGATGGTAGAGGATCCATTAGCAGTAGTTGAGATTTAACAGAAGCAAAACTTTCATTGACCCCTCTAAGAAAGCGAATTATATAGTCTTGTTCTTGATACTCTTTAGTCTTCTTAACAGCTTCATAAGAAGTATTACTCTATTGTAAAAGATTACACTTACACTGAGGTATCGGCCTGAAATTAAGCAACTCTTCCCAAACCATCTTTAATTTGGTGAAATATTCAGTAATGCTTAAATCTCCTTGATGAATACAAGAAACCTCATCTTGTAATTGTGCAATTCTCAAAGCATCCCCCTGGGAAAACCTGTCATTAAGATTGTCCCAAACTTGACTAGCTGTATCAAACCAAGTGATACTCTGGGCAATCATAGCAGAAACAGAGTGATTAATCCAAGAAAGAACTAACTCATTACAACGAACCCAAGAATTGTAATTTGCTGCTCCAGCCAAAGGACATAGTATAGTTCCATCTGTAAAACCAATCTTGTTTTTTTTGCAATTAAAGCTCTTCACATAGATCGTTTCCAAGAATAAAAGTTGTTACCATTAAAAACAGGAGTTACCAGAACTAAACTGGGATTCTCATTGGGATGAATATAATACGGACTTTGAGTCAAGTCGATAGATGAATTCTGGAGATTAGGGTTTGAATTTGGAATGGGGATTTTCGTCGTCATATTGAATCGAGTAAAGAAAAGAATGAAAGAAATACAGATTCGTAAAAAAGAACAGATCCAAGAAGGATTCTGGTGATAAATTGCTTAATCCAAAACTGAACTAAACAAAGAAATAGAAAACTGACCCAAAAACTGAATCAGGTGAGAATGAAAATTTGAGATGAATCAACCTTTATGAGAAACTTTCGACATCTTCATGGATTGCGGAAATTAAAAGCTCCGATACCATATCAAATGTGCAGAAATCAAGAAGATGAAATGAAGAAGATGAGGAAAGACAGAGTACTACGGCAGAGTTTTATTAATGAAAGAAGAAGGAATCCAAAAGTTAACCTCTGCTTATGTTTAAGCCTTCCTTATATAGGCTTAACCATAAATGGTTTACATTTAACTATAAACTAAAATTATAACTAACTATAGTTAATAAAATATCCTAACAAACCCAACAAACAATTAATCCTATTTATCATTTATACACCAGTGAGATGATTGTAGGATAAATCAAGATAACTGAGAGAGCTTAAAATTCCAATATCTTTAGGAATTGAACCAGAAATGTCATTGTAAGACAAGTCAAGGAGTTGGAGTTTAGAAAGATTAGAAAGTTGGGAAGGAATGTTTCCATGGAAAGAGTTGTTTCTGAGATTGACCTCCTTAAGATATGGAAAAGATGAGAAGTGGAGATGATCAAGCATACCTTTCAAGCCATAACCCGAAAGACTGATATTCGTAACAGATTCAGATTCAGCCTTATGATCGCAGGAAATTCCAGACCAGTTACAAAGAGGAGTAGATAGAGACCATGAAGACAATAAGACAGAATTATTATGAAATTGAAGAGTACATTTCCACCTCAAAAGAGCTTCAACCTCCTCATTAACAAGTGAAGAAGAAAAAGAAGCAAGAATAAGGAAATGAAAGCAGGGAAGAAAGGAAAGTGGTTTCATGGCTAAGCTATTATCTATGAATGTTTACAACTTAATTCCAAATATATTTATAGCCAATTGGGAAGATGAGTTGCTGCTGATATTTATCAAACAGGATTTAGCTCTCCAATTAAAATTCATTACTTAACTATTTTTTCGTCTAATAATCAAATTGAAAAATACATGTTTGATTGGTGCAAAATTGTACGAAATAAAAAATTGGGTTAATACATCATTTGCCTCTTGAACTTGTCCAAAATGGTTGATTGGCCCCTGAACTTTCAAAGTGTCTCGATAGCCCCTTGAACTTGCATAAAATGTAATCAATTAATCACTCGGTTGTTAAAAAGTAAGTTAAATGCGGAAGATATGTTGCACGCATCTTAAAAAAGTAAAACGACCAAGATCGGGGTATGCGATTATAATATTAGAGAAGAAAATATTTTATAGTTGAATAAGTAAGAAATTATTTTTTAACATGTTTTAATCTATTTTGTGAAGTATGTAATAACATTCTAAGGCACGTGTAACATATTTTCCGCATTTGACTTACTTTTTTACAACCGAATGATTAATTGATTACATTTTACGCAAGTTCAAGGAGATAATTAAACATTTTATGCAAGTTCAGGGGGTTATCGAGATACTTTGAAAATTCAGAGGGCCAATCAACCGTTTTGGATAAGTTCAGGGGACAAATGATCTATTAAGCCTAAAAAAATTAAAGGGTCGATTGGGATTGTCTGGGCGGTCAAAAATTAGTAAACCGATTTATGTGAGGAAATTGAGATACTTTATTAATTTTGCAGTTAAATGATATGTGAGTTAATTTTTTTTGTCAAATAATACTTATGGTTTAGTTAATTTGTAAAGTCAGACAGTGTATTGTGCATAATTTGCAAAGCCATTTTTTTTATTTCTCTAAATTGCTTCATTTTGGAGTAAATAGTCACGATAATAAATTTTGAAGGAATAACTGAGATTATAAACCACAAAAAGCTCAGAAAACTTTTAAACTATGAAGATTGTCTTTGCAAATTCATCACAAGGTTTATTTTTTTACTTTTCTATTTTTTATAATGGAATAAGGTTCAAGTTTACCCTAATACATAACAATCAAGGGCGGCTCTAGGAGGAGCCGGCCTAGGCACCCGTTTAGAGTCTTCCGTTTAAGAGGGCCTCGATCCAATATTTTTTTTTTATCTAAATTCAAAACTTATTTCAATTATAATATAATAATTATTGACAATTCTTTAAAAAAAATTATTAAGATCTCAAGTATTAAAAGTTATCCTCATAACTAATTATTAAGATCTCAAGTGTTAATAGTAATCATATATAGAAAATAAAAATACAATTTGCTAAAGGAATAGAAAATCAACAACACGTTGTCTTTTTTTTAATCACCTTTTCTTTTTAAAAAAATAACACCATAGAGGCTCTAAAATTTATTTCACAACCTTTCTTTTAACAATAAAAGGGATAAGTTACAGATTTAGCCATATGGTTAATGGATGAGAGCGAATTTAGACTCTACATATAAAATAGTAGAATTTTAAGTCTAATATTTACTAAACGGTACAATTTCAAACTTTATTAATGGAAAATGAGTTTTGTTTCGTTAATAAAGAATGTGCAATTGTAAATCTTATTAGTTCATCAGAATGTTAGAGGTTGGAAAATAGTTAGAACATAGTATACGCGAGAGAGAGTATGATTTTTCTGAGCTAGAAAAGTATGATTTTTGAGAAAAGTATGATTTTTCTTAGTTAGAAAAGTATGATTTTTCTTGGTTAGATAAAATGAATGTATGACTTAGAAGTTGAGATGCATGAATCAACTTTCATATATATAATTATATAATAAAGGAAAATGCTCAATTAAACCATAAGTCAATAAGTCAATATTATATAATAAAGGAAAATGCTCAATTAAATCATAAGTCAATAAGTGAATATTATTTTCCTACCAAAAAAAAAGTGAATATTATTTAATAAAGGAAAATGCAGAACCTCAACAACAACCCCACTGTATAGTTTTTAAGTTAGGCTTAATACATAATTACACCCTTAAACTTGGCACATTTATTCCTTTGGCACCCTGAACTTTCATATTTACCTATCACACATTTATACTTGTCTAATTTGAACCTCCTACACACCCAATTGCAGTACACTTATCATTCTAAACGTCTGTGACTTCCACGCGCGGAGCTGTTGTCACATCAGAAAGTTAATAATTAGGGATAACAGGAAATTAGGGATTTATTTTCTCTGGGGTTCTTCTTCTTTCCGTCACTTTTTCGATTTAATTAGGGATTTATCAGTTTTCAGTTCCCATATCCTTCAATTTCATCTGGACTGCAGTAGATTTCTTCAAATTTTCTTCGATTTCACACTTTGCTGGAGTCGAGTTCCTCAACGTGTCTTCGATTTCATTCTTCCAAATCTTAAAAAACGATTTCATCAGCAGTTGGTTTCCTCATTTTGTATTGTAACTAATTGGTGAACTGAAGTTCAAAGAAAAGGAATGAAGGTATGTTTGTTATCTTTGTTACATATTTTACATTTTTAAATGTATTCTTTGAAACTAGTTTAGGTTCTTTTGTTATTTTGGGGATTTTTAGGGTTAAAACGTAACATTGGGTATGAAAAAGATGCTAGTCACATGGGATGCTTTTGTATCTGTACCTTCTCTTATTTTAATGTAAAATATAATTCTTTTGCATAGGTTTAAATGGGAATTACAACCATAGACGTGTGGTTCCACGTTGGGGGTAAAATTGTTGACAATGACAACACTTGTTCAAGATATATTGGAGGTACTGTTGGGAGATTTTTTTATTGATATAGACAAGATAGCTTATTTTGAATTAGCTGGTTTCGCATATGATTTAGGTTGTGCTAGCGTTGAGGGCATTTATGTAAAAGGGTCTAATTCATTTTGTCATGGAGGTGTGTCAGATCTTAATATAAGATATATGATTGGACCTTAACTATCAGCTCGAGCTTTTAGTTAAATCGGTTTCATGACATGGTATCAGAGCCTCGAGGACCAAACGGTCGAGGGTTCGAGTCCTGGCAACCTCATTAATTTGTGGAATTAAAACACATGGCGGGGTGGGCCTGTGTTGTGCACGCTGCAAGCCCAAGGGGCATTTGCGTGTGGGGGTGTGTCGGAGATTAATATAAGATCTATGATTGGGCCTTAACTATCAGCTCGAGCTTTTTCGGAGATTAATATAAGATCTATGATTGGGCCTTAACTATCAGCTCGAGCTTTTAGTTCAAACGGTTCCATGCAAGCCTAAGGGGCATTTGCATATGGGGGTGTTTCAGAGATTGATATAAGATATATGATTGGGCCTTAACTATAAGCTCGAACTTTTGGTTCAAATGGTTCCATGTTTGAGGGTGTAATTATGTATTAAGCCTTTTAAGTTATTTCAATTCATGAAGATGGGAGAAAAACAGATGAATGTCCAATAGAGAAAAAGATAAGTTAAACAATGTTAATTAAAAGGGGAATTTGGAGTTCTTTCATCTCGCTGTTTTTCAACGGATATGGATTTGTCATCTGACAAGTTTGGTTTTATCTTGTCTTTTAACAAGTTTCTTATTTTTTTTTTCAATTCTTGCATTAAAAGTTCTTTTTCCACCACCATTTCTTAATAGTATTTCTTTCATCTGATTTAATTTAAGTTAATAAAACTTAGCATTATTTAAAAAAAAAAATCATAAATCAATAAGTTAAGTCAATGTATTTTTGTTTTCATATTACTTCTTTTTTCGTTTTTATTTCAGAAAGTTTTTTTTGGCTAATTTATTTCTGAAAGTTTTTATTTCCATCTTGTGCATTTTTAGTTAAATCGGTGGAGAAATTATGTAAAGAATAAAACATGGCTAATAAAGCACTACTTTGGAGCAATACCATTTGAGAAATATTAGATAACGGAGAAGTAGACAAATGGGGAAAAAAACAATTTAATTGTCCTTATCTTCTTATTGGGGTAATATAATTTTTGTATTTTTAAGTCGTAAGTTATAATTTTACTAGTTTTTTATCCGTGCGATGCACGGATTCATCTTAATATATAAATATTAACAAAAATATAATTAATAATTACAATTAATGATATAAAAAAGGAGGAAGTGACACCTCAGCTCCATCGTTACTGTTTTATATTATATATAGATAGATATGCAAAGAAATAGAGAGATTTTAGGGACTAATTTAAATTATATAGAACTTTTAGATATAGATATGCAGGGAATTAGAAATATTTTAGGGATTAATTTAAATTATATATAACTTTTAGATATAGATATGCAGAGAATTAGAGAGATTTTAGAGATTAATTTAAATTATGTAGATCTCTTAGATATAGTACAGATAAAATAATCTTTTTATAAATAAATATAATAATATAACTAAAGTTAATATATTATATTTTATATTATATTTTTTATCAGTAAAAAAGGAGGAAGTGACACCTCAACTCCATCGTTACTGTTTTATATTATATATAGATAGATATGCAAAGAATTAGAGAGATTTTAGGTAATAATTTTAATTATGTAGAACTTTTAGATATAGATATGCAGGGAATTAGAGATATTTTAGGGATTAATTTAAATTATGTATAACTTTTAGATATAGATATGCAGAGAATTAGAGAGATTTTAGGGATTAATTTAAATTATGTAGATCTCTTAGATATAGTACAGATAAAATAATCTTTTTACAAATAAATATAATAATATAACTAAAGTTAATATATTATATTTTATATTATATTTTTTATCAGTAAAAAAGGAGGAAGTGACACCTCAGCTCCATCATTACTGTTTTATATTATATATAGATTCTATATTTAATTTGTTTTAACTAAATTCATCTTGCAACACAATAAAAATATGATAAAGTTAAAAAGTAATATTAAAAGTTATTATCACAAAAACAGAAATAAATAAAAAGAAAAGAAATAGTACAAAATCGGGTAAGTTTGCACTATTTTTTCAGCAATCCGTTCAACAACTTTGACGAAAACGGATTCCGAAACATTGAAATTTCGGACGGTCAGTATTTTTCTCAGAAAGTTCGGAATGTTAGCTTTCCAGAATGTAAAAAACGGAGCAAAACAGACCTATAACGAAGTCTGTGGAATTGTTCAAAGTTCATTGGGCTGAAAAAACGGGATGAACTATTCAACAGCCTTAAAAAAACGTTTTTCATGGCCTCAATCAACTCAAAGGTCTATAAATGAAGTTCAATTCCTTCATTCCCAATATTCAACCAACTTAAATCACACGCCCAACAAATCAATTTTTATCAAATCAATCTCACTTTGAATCATTCCAACATAGATTATCAATCTTTAGTCTCTCAAATTCGTCATCTTAGCTTAAATTTAGTCAATCCTAATCTATTTTCACAAACAGATTCTTATGTTTTTCAATACAGCTTCCAAATTTCAAAAACTTCAGATTTTAAATTCTCTTGGTTCAATCAGCCAAATCCCGATTCGATTCTTGCTATCTCTTAGTTTATTTAATATTATATATGTTTCTAATTTCTGATTTATTATATTTCTTACCCTTTGTAGTAAAAAACCAAAAATTTATTGCATTTCAATTTATATTTGTTATTTTAGATTTTTGTTATGCGATGATTTTTAATATCTACATATACTAATAAAAAAATTGCTTAATATATCTGTGTGTTTTTTTTATAAGGGTCAAATTTAATCCTAACCTTTCAAGCAAAATGTAGATTTACCTTTAATGTATAAAATTGTATAAATTTAATCTTAACGTTTCAAAACAAGATCAATTTTAGTCATGTGCTATCAAAATTTGAAAAGTTTGATTTGATTGTCATTTAATTGTCACATCGGAACTTCCAAACAAGTTTAATGATAAATTGAAGCAGTTTTGTATATTTTTGAAACTATATGGATTGTTGCGGACGTGTTAGTTTTAATCTTAAACTAACAAAGAAGTGTTAGAGACGAAGAAGAAGAATAGAAAGTAAAGTATTACTGATTTATTATGAATACCCAATTAACTAAAATAGAAAATACATTGGTCCTTATATACTAGTTATAGTAACAACTATAACAAATTTGTAACTACTTGCTTAGTCAGCAGTAACTAATTATACTTCATCTTGAACCTTTATAATCTTAACATGCCCCCCACAAGATGAAGTATCATATCTGAACTTTACCATTCCCATTTTTACTAGAGATGGTAGCATAGCATGATAGCTCAAGGATTTCGTAAAAATATCTGCCAATTGCTTATGTGTATACACATGTGGTGTCACTAAGAAACCTGATGAAATATGATCTCTCACTACGTGGCAATCGATTTCGACGTGTTTGATCTTTTCATGGAAAACAGGATTCTTAGCAATCGCGATAGCAGCGACATTATCACAATACAATGGAATTGGTTTATTGCTGTGAACTCCAAACTCTTCAAGCAAATAATCTACCCATTTTACTTCACAACATGTCTGAGCCATACTCCTATACTCCGCTTCTGCTGATGATCTGCTTACAACAGTTTGCTTTTTTGTTTTCCAAGAAACAAGTGCACCTCCAATGAACACACAATATCCGGTGATGGATCTATGTGTCTTTTTACAAGTGCCCCAATCTGAATCACAGAATGCACTAATATTGAACTGGTTTTGAGATTGTACATGGTAGAAAATACCATAATTCTGAGTCCCTTTCAAGTATTTTAGCACATGAATTGCTGCTTGTAAATGATGTTTTGCTGGATGTTGCATATACTGACTTAACTGTTGACTTGCATACGTGATATCTGGTCTGGTGAACCCCAAATATAACAATCTACCAACAATTCGCCTATATATTTCTGGATTTTCAATCAACTCTCCTTCTTCCGTAAGCATTAAACCATGATTCATGGGACTGCTAACCGGAACAGCTTCAGACATACCAGCATCCTTTAAAATATCTGAAATGTATTTAGTTTGAGATAGAAGAGTACCTGCCTCTGATCTTGCCACTTCAATGCCAAGAAAATATTTGACATGACCCAAATCTTTGATGGTGAACAATTGATTCAAATATTCTTTCACAGCTACAATATTATCTTCTTTTGCACTTGTGAGCAGTATATCGTCAACATATATTACCAAGAACACAGAAGATCCATCTGTATATGTTTTGGTAAACAAACAATGATCATGACATGATCGTTTGAACCCGTAATCGATCAGTTTAGCAGATATCTCCTTGTGCCATTGTCTTCCTGCTTGCTTCAAGCCATATAATGACTTGATTAGTTGACATACTTTCCCTTGTGGACATTTATCATATCCAGGTGGTGGTTTAAGAAATAGCTCCTCTTCAAGAAAACCATGTAGATATGCGTTATTTACGTCTATTTGATGTATGGGCCATTGTTTAGCTGATGCAACTGCTAAAAATACTCTTACTGTCACCACTTTAGCCACTGGACTGAACGATTCATGGTAATCAACCCATTGAGCTTGATTATAACCTTTCGCCACTAATCTCGCCTTGAAACGTTCAATTTCACCATTTGGCTGATATTTAATTTTGAATATCCATCTAGATTCAATGCACCTTTTGTCTGATGGAAGCTGTACAAACTTCCAAGTTTGGTTATGTTCCAATGCCTCTAGCTCCTTCTCCATTGCTTCAACCCATCGTGGATCTTTAATAGCCTCTGCATAACTGGTAGGCTCTTTTTCTGTGTTAACATTAGCAATAAAGCCTGTATGTTTAGGAGAAAAAATGTTAACTTCTTTCATCTCTATAATATCTTTATTATCGGCAGTGTGTAGAACAAAGTCTTTGAGCCAAGTGGGTTTATTAATTTGTCTTGAGGACCTTTTTGATATTTGTACTATTTCTTTGGATTGAGTGGGATTTGTGGGATTTATTGGATTCACGGGTTCAGAGGAGGAATTAGGAGTATTTTGGGTTTTTGATTTATTAGTACAAATAGTGGTAGTGGGTGGTACTATTTGTGATATATCAGATAAAAGGTTTTGGTTTTGATTAGGTAATGACAAAATAGGTGCTGGCAAGATATCTTGGAAATGAGTATTGGTAGGGGTAATGACACAAGGAAATATAGTATCTTGAAATACTACATCTCTTGAAACTTGTAATTTATTTGTATGTATATCCAAGAGTTTATAACCCTTTTGACCTGCAGAAAAACCCATGAATAAAGCTTTGTGAGCACGTGGTGCTAGTTTGTCTTTGTATGGTTTAGTGTCTGTATAATAGCACAAGCTGCCAAAGGGATGAAAAACTTCATAATTTGGCACTTTATCATTCAACACTTCATAAGGAGACCTCCAATTTAATAATTTTGTGGGCAATGCATTTATAACCGTAGTAGCTAGTTGTATAGCCTCTCCCCAATATTTTTTTGACAGTCCAGCTTGAAACAGAAAAGCCCTTGTGATATTTAACAACTGTCTATGCTTTCTTTCGACCACCCCATTTTGTTGGGGAGTATATGTGCAAGATTTCTGATGAATAATGCCCATGTCTTGAAATAAGGACCTACATTGTGAATTGACAAATTCTGTACCATTATCACTCCTCACTGTCTGCACTTTTGCTGCATATTGTTTTTCAATCATCAGTAAAAAAACTTCCAATGCCCTGTATACTTGAGCTTTGTTCTGAATTAATATCACCCAAGTGGCTCTGCTAAAATCATCAACTATTGTAATAAAATAATTTGCACCAGTTAATGAAGCTAGCTTGTAAGGTCCCCAAAGATCAATGTGTAATAACTGCAATTTGTACTTAGTAGAAACAGTACTATTATTGAATGATAAACGATGTTGTTTTGCACTTGGACAAGTGCCACATACAAAAACTTTGTTCTTTACAATCACACCCGGGATATGACTAATTACTTCGTCTGATACATGGCCCATCTTCAAATGCCATAACATAAGCTCATTATCTGAGTTATGAGTTATTGAACTAGAAAAATCAACAATATATGGCAGTCCTTGCATGATTGAATCTGCAGAATTTTTGTCAAAAGATTTGTGATTTAGAATGTATAGTCCTCCAATCATCCATCCCACTGCTATGACTTTAGACTTGGTTAGGTCCTGCAAATAACAGTATTTTGAGTGAAAAATAACTGCTATATTGGATTGTTGTAACAATTGACCTACAGATAATAGGTTGTGTTGGAAACAAGGAATATGTAGGACATCCTGTATGACAAAATTTGAAGATAAAGGAACTTTTCCAATATGCTTCACATCTTGATAATTTCCATCTGGCATGATCACTGTTCTTCTATTATTTACTTCTTTGTATGATGTGAATGATGACAAGTTAGAACACATGTGACTAGTCGCACCACTATCTACTATCCAGACCATATTATGTAAATCAGTATCAGAAGAAACATTACCAGAGAAACCAGAAAAATTGGCAAATGCTGAATAATCTGTTGTAGAGTTTGAAGTTGAGCCTTGTTGTTGCTGTGACTTCCCTTTCATCATTCTGTATACTTCTTGGATCATCTGTCCCATGGCTTTTGCATCAAGTGTATTATCTCCTTCATCTGCCTCACTATCTATGGGTGAATTCTGAACTTCATTAGTTGCCATGTTAGCCCTGTGTGATCTATTGTTTGAGCCAGAAGAAGATTTCCCTTTATTTTTTCCTTTTTTAGGATCTTTAAACCAGTCTGGATAACCTACCAATTTGAAACATTCTGTTTTGACATGCCCTGATTTTCTGCAGTAATTGCAAAACTTGTCTTCCTTTCTCATCTCACTTTCTACCGCTTTAGTTTTCTCAGTATTATTGAACCTATGTGCAGTGTAATTTGCAACCTCAATGTTTTGTTCAACAACAATTTCTTTCTGTTTTTCAATCTTCAGCATCATTGAGAAAGCTTTGTTAATAGTTGGCAATGGATCTAACAGCAGTACTTGATTAATCACATGTTCATAGGCTTCATTTAGTCCACTAAGAAATTGCATCAATTTATCTTCCTCATTCATGTCATATATCCTCTTAAAAGCATTGCATATACAATCTTTTGCTACTCCACATTGACATTCAGGCATAGGTCTTAATAAACTCAGTTCATCCCATAGCTTCTTCAATACAGTAAAATATGCACAGATAGTGAGATTACCTTGAACAGTAGAACTGATTTGTCTGCGTATTTTGAACAGCATAGGTGAATTGTTATCCCCAAACCTTTGCTCCAAATCCTTCCATAGAGATCGAGCAGATGTTGCGAAATTAAAAGCTTCAGCATAATCCTTGTGGATCGAATTGAGGATCCAAGCAACAACTAGGCAATCGTTTTCCTTCCACTCTTCATACTCATGTGTGGTCTTTGACGGTGGAGAATCATCCGATTGAATAAATTTCAATTTCTTCTTGACTGTGAGTGCCCTAACCATCGCATGACTCCATGTGAAATAATTGGAATTAGTAAGTAGCGTACCTACTATAACAGCTCCAGGATTTTCATGATTAGAACATGATGAATGTGATCGATGTTGATTCTGATTTTGATTTGGCGGATTTTGGTTCTGATTTCGATTTATGTTCATATTGATGTTGAGATCTTCTTGATTTCTATCTTCTAGATCTCTGTATTCCTCTTCAGTGTTGTTTTCTTCTTGATTGAAATCTTCTTGATCTGGATCTGCGTATTCTTCTTCTTCTTCTTCAGAATATAGGATTGGATCAGGATCTATATGTAATCTTTTCTCAGTTTCAATTAGAGATTTGGTATTCTGATTTCCCTTCTTTTTTCTTCCAACCATTTCTCTGATACCATGTTAGAGACGAAGAAGAAGAATAGAAAGTAAAGTATTACTGATTTATTATGAATACCCAATTAACTAAAATAGAAAATACATTGGTCCTTATATACTAGTTATAGTAACAACTATAACAAATTTGTAACTACTTGCTTAGTCAGCAGTAACTAATTATACTTCATCTTGAACCTTTATAATCTTAACAAGAGGTTTCTTCTCTAGCTAAACTAGAAAAAGTTAATCCCGGGTTTTATGGTGTAAATCCGTAGGAAGTCAAGAATTCCCCATTGTTGAAGGTTAAAACCTTAACAAAAACTTCACACAAAAAAAAGATATAATTTTGTATTGATAAAAGTTGAACATTAAAATAGAAATAGATGAATTTATATCATCTCAAAACCTAGTTGCCAAATTATATAAATGGTAAATTACATAATTAATTGAAAGGGTAAAGATAAGGGTAAAAGAGTGACAAGGTTGTATATACGAGGAAGCTGGAGTAAGGAGCAAAGCTGATTCACAAAGCCTTTTAAGTGAGCCCACGCGGAGCGTGGGAAAAATCACTCGGAGCGTGGATTAGCTGCTGACCCAATAAGTGTCACTCCCTCCGGATCAGATCCTCCTCCACGTAAAACGTGAGACTGTTTTTAACCCCTTTACTCGCTTGATTTTCCGTGCTTTGTTCCTCCTCCGATTTCCCTCGTCCAGACCCGATCCTCAAAAGAGATACTCCGCATCATATAATCATTTTATCCCTTCATAGATAATGTATTTACTTTAACCTATAAACATGTAAGGTTTTATTCCTTACATTTTGTTTGTTAGTATTTTTTTTTTCATCTAACGAAATTATAAGTTTTTTTTCTTAAAAAAAAAAATCTACACTTCTTTTTTTAGAAAAAAAAAAAACCGTGTTAAATTTAATCTTTCTTTGTTAAAGAAAAGGTCACGTGTCATCCTATATGAGGACTCAAGATTCTTATCATACCGTGTCAAACTCAAATGGAGACTGGAGAGAGACCTTGAAAGTCAAAGTCAATCGTTGTTAACTTTATATAAGCCGAAATATGTATAGTAAATGTAGTTTAGATGCTTTATCAAATAATAATAATAATAATTAGATGCATTATAAAATTTCTACTTAATTTCATTATCTTAATAAAATCATCAAATTTTAAATTTTATTTTAATAAAGTTATTTTGGGTAACTTCAGAGTAAAAAAAAAAAAATACATTGAAAATATGATGTGACTTTTATATTAGTATTAGTTAACTTTTACTGATAATCGAAACGATATATAACTAGTGTTCTAAAAATTGGTTCAGACGACCGCTTATGCAAAAAAAATTTTAAACACCGTTTCGATTTTCTCATATTGATCGGTATAAGTTGGTTTATCGATTTAGACACCCAGACGGTCCTTTTTAAAAAACTTGACCATTTAATTTTAGAGTTTTGATATTTACAATCCCAATGGTTGTAAATAAAAATCCATAAATTACTAATAATCTTATAATAAAATTTATTGATACTTAAAAATTAAATTATTAAAAACTAGTAAATTAATTATATTTTCAATACAGGCAGGCCAAATAGTCTGTCCAGAGCAATGAAAATCTTTAATTGGAACTGCCAAGGTTTGGACAACACTAGGGCAGTTCCCATTCCGTGTGAGCTCATCAAAGCTCATAGGCCTGATGTTATTTTCTTGTATGAAACTCTGGTTTGTCAATCTCGCATTGAAGCTATCAGGGTATGCATTGGTTTTGAAGGATGTTTTGTTGTTGATAGGATTGGGAGAAGTGGAGGAATATGTGCGTTTTGGAGGAAGGTCAGTATGTGCTCCTTAAGGTAATTTTCACCAAATTACATTGATTTGACTGTAAATTACCTTAGGGATGGACACTGGCGCCTTACTGGTTTTTATGGGTTCATGGAGAGAGCTAGATGGACTTTTTGGAATTTACTAAGGAGCCTTGTTGTCGCCTCTTCTCTCCCATGGTCTATTTTGGGAGATTTTAATGATCTACTTGTTCACAGTGATAAAAAAAAGGGATAAATGAGCATCCAAAGTGGTGTTACAAAGGATTTAGAGATACTCTGACTACAACGTTGGAAGCAGGAGAGAGATTTCATATTTAGAGAGCCTGGAAAAAATTATGGTATGCTGAAATTTCACACAAGGTCCGACATTTTGGCTGGCAACTAGCACGCAATTGTCTCCCAACACGTGTGAATCTCCAATTACGCGGGTTACAGGTATGTAGTACTTGTGTGATTTGTAACGAACCTTGGGAGGATGGATGTCATCTTTTTATTGAATATACATGAGCAATAAGAGTGTGGCAGAAGGCGGGACTTCTAGATCGAATTAATGCGGAGGCAGCGGTGGCTAAGAACTTGACAGCATGGTTTCATAATATGATTAGAGCAGCACCGGAAGAAATTGTGAAAACATTTTTGATTCACCTCTGGAGTTTATGGCAGGCTAGAAATACCCGTCTTTGGCAGTATGAGATCCGCACAACAGATCAAATAGTGGCTCAAGCTTGCACAGTACTTAATGATTGGTCAGAAACAAATGCCTTGAGGAATCAGACTGGTACGGGAGAACAGCAGATTGAAAATACAGTAGCAGGAAATATTTCATCTGCTGGTTGCACGTGTTGGCACCCGCTATCGGAAGGATTTCTATCGTGTTGTGTTGATGCCGCATGTTTTAACGCTGATGGTCGTGCAGGGATGAGAGCAGCAGTACGAGATGCACATGGGCGGTTTGTAATGGGGAGATGTGCGGGTATGTTATGTTGTCTGACAACACGAGAATGTGAGGCCGAAGCTCTATTACAGGCTATGCAATGGCTAGAAGCTGATGAAATAAAGAATGTGGTTTTCGAATCTGATGCTAAACAAGTGATTGATGCAATAAATTCTACTTCTGTTGATGATTCTGAATTTGGGGATAGAATTATTCAAATACGATCGATTCTAACATCAAATGACTCTTACTCAGTCAAATGGATATGTCGGCAAGCGAATGGGATGACACAGTCTTCTCGTTTATCCACTTGTCCTTTTTTTTTAATTTATTACCGAGCTTTATTTTTGATTCATTGTTACAATTTTGTCATGATCTGGCTCATTAATGCATCGCTTTTTTTTATTCAAAAAAATATATATTTCCAATACAAATAAATGCTTTAAAATTAATATTTATTTTATTTTATTAAAAACATAGAAAATCATATGGAGAATTGATGCTTATATAGGTTGTATATATCATTTGCCTTAATTTTATGTCAATTTTTTCAATTTAAATAAATTATTAAATAATTAAAAATTAAGAGAAAATACTTAAAACTATTAAATATTATTTTTAAGGATATGAGATAAGGTACGAAAATAGACCTATGATTTTTGGAGAAATATCAATTTAGGCTTCCTGAATAAAATAGCACCAATATAGGCTTAATGTTTAAAAAATGGTATCAATTTAGGCTTCGAGAACGGATTGGACATGCCATTCCTATTATTCCGTTAAGTTTTGATTTCTCCCTCCACATACAATTGATAGAACTTAATGGAGTAATATTAATGATGTGTCTTGTTCTATTATCGAAGCCTAAATTGGTACCATTTTTTAAACGTTAAGCCTATATTGGTGTTATTTTGTACATAGATTCTAAATTGATACTTTCCTTAAAACCATAAACCTATTTTAGTATATTATCCCTAAGGATATTAATGTTATTTTTTTTACCCATTTTATTACTAATGTTATTTTGTTGATATATTTTTATTTTCAAAGGACAATAGTGTAACAAATATTAAAATGTATATGTTTTTCTATCTTAAATATTTTATATTTATTATTTTTACATAGTATAATTTATATGATTATATAATAATTTATTTATTAAAAATTATAAAAATATAAAAATACAAATCAGGCCAATCCTGATTAAATCCGGACTTACCCCCGATTAATTTTTTGGGGCCTTGTCTGCTCAACTAGCACCTAACATTTTTTACAACCTTGTATATGGTTGCCACCTAGCTAGCAGAAACGACACATGAATGTCACCTAGTTGACACGTGTCATTTCTGTCAGCTAGGTGGTAGGTACATGTCATTTAAGTCAACAATAAAAGTTGACTACTGCTGATGTAGCAGTCACGTCACTTTTTGTGTGCAAGTTTTGCTCTTGAAGTCGCTAGAGTAATTTTATTGAAACAAAAATCAAAGTTGAAAGATTTTATTAAGGCAAATTAAAGTTCAATGAACAATGATGCTTTTAACCCCAATAAATTTCAATGGAACTGCTAGGAGTTGGAAATCCGACCAAAGATTGAATTGTTTACTTTAGTCGATTCGAACCAATATCCGTCTGTAACTTAAATGGGTTGGTAAGATTTTAAGAAATTAGGTTAGAATACTCAATTCACTACTATAAATAGAATAATTCATACTGTTTGGAAGTTGCTCTTAGTCCATGAATTTATGCATCTCTTTTCAAAATAATTTGATGTAAGATTGTATGACCAATAATATAAGATCGCAGTTTGATTTCTATACTGCAATACTCGTAGATAATTTGCGATGCATGACATAATCTCATTACCCATTTTATTATTCGGATTTATATGTATATGAATCCTTCGTTTATTGTTAATGATAGTTGGTAGAGGTTAATTATCTTTCCTTTGAAAATAGTTATAAAAAAACATGCTCCTTAAATTAAGGTTTCAAAGTTAATTAGGACCTTAAACTATTAAAATCATTAATCTGATCCCTGAACTAACAAAAAAATCATTAATTGAATCCATATTCTAAACAAAAATCATCAATTGAAGCTTCATAAAAAAATCATTCGGTTGAACAGTTTCAGACCCTCTTCTCCAAACTCATTTTGAACCAATAAAAAGATTATTACAGTCTATATCAAACAGTCACAGTTTCTGATTTTAGGATAGGATGAAGACTCAATTTATGATTTTTACTTAGTCTAGAGACTTGATTGATAATTTTGATAGTTTATGATCCTAATTGACTTTGAAGCTTTAGTTCGGAGACCCAAATGGGTGTAATGTCAAAAAAAAAGGGATAATTACAAATCTAGTCCAACTAAAATGGTCCATTTATATATCTAACCCACATTACTTCCATCTCATCAATTAGACACTTTCATCCACTTTGGATAAGAATACCTTTATTTCAATTCACCTTCTTCCTCAGACTCTCAACGTCTTCTTCACCATCCCAAACTGACGAAAAGACGGTGGTTTATAGAGAGAAGATATTATGTTTCGTCCAACCTTTGAAGAATTAGTGTCTGTGAAAGAGGATTAGGATGAAAAGCTCAAAAAATGAGAAAGAAAAAAATATAACAATTGAATTGCTACGATGTCGCCTTTGTGACGAATTCGTCACAAATGCGACAAGAGTTATTGCATCTGCGACAAGAGTTGTCGCATTTACGACGAAATGCGACAACTGTTGTTGCATTTGTGATGAGATGTAACAAATTTTGTCACAAATGCGTCAACAATGGGGAAAAATGGATGAAAATGATGGAAAATAGAGGAAATTGAAACGATACTATTACAGATGAAGAAAGAGGCAAGACCAGTGAGAAAAGCAGGCGTATAAGCTAAAAACATACGATTTCTATGGAAAATTAAACATAATACTTCAATAATCTCAAACCGAAGAAGAAGAACATAATACTTCAATAATCTCAAACCGAAGAAGAAGAAGAAGAAGAAGAAGAAGAAGAAGAAGAAGAAGAAGAAGAAGAAGGATCGTAATTTTGTCCAAAGTGGATGAAAGTGTCTAATTTAGTGAGATGGAAATAAAGTGGGTTAGATATGTAAATAGACCATTTTAGTTAGACTAGATTTGTAATTAGCCAAAAAAAAGATATACCAAACATGGAATCTATAGCTCTTAACAGAAAACTATCTATCTAACTAACAGAATGCTAACTCAGCCAGCTGTTTTATATAGTTTCACTTAGTTTCATCTAGCACGTACTCAACTTCAACGCTCTCCCCAACAAAATGAAACTCCTTTAATCTAAACTACACCCATCTATAAGTATCCATTTTTGTCAAAGCTATTTTTCAAGCCTTAATAGATTATATTTTGAAATTCTAATAAATTTGTAAATTATATTAAAATATAAAATTTATATCTCGCATATGATTTATCTGAAAATTTTCGTTTTTAAAACACTTTATTATATTTCAGTATAATTATAAAATTATATTCGGCATATGATTTACTGAAATGAAACTATAATTCCTAATTTGTTATAAATTATATTTGAAATATAATTTATTATATTCTAAATATAATTTTAAACTTATTATATTTTAAGTTATAATTCATCAATTGAATTTAATCTAAATATAAGTTATCATACAAAATCAATTCTTTAAAATTTATGTGAAGTAAGAATGATTTATATATATATAATATGAGTTAAGTTTAGAACATAATTTTTAACATTTGTTGTGGGAGAATAAACTTGTCAATCCATATCAAATTTGTGGAGCATAAATGGTCATATTCAAGCAAAGAAAGATTAGGATCAGCATCACCAAATTTAATTTTCAACAAGAGTGTGATGTATCCCTAAGGGTCTGTTTGGTTGTTCCTTTTCATGCTCATGTTTGCCTTTTCAGAGAGTTTTAGGTGTTTGGTTAGTTACCTCATGTTTGCTTTTTAAAATCTGAAAAACAGTATTAGGTGTTTGGTTAGTGGCATCTTGTTTGCCTTTCACACCTGAAAAGCAGCCTTTTACAGGAAAAGCAGCTTTTTCAATTAGCAAACAGTAAACAGTAAATAGCAACAGCAAACAGCAAACTGTAACAGCAATCAGCAAACAATAGATAAAACAAATGGACCCTAAATGTCAACAAAAGTCGGATTTACATAGCGGAGAGTCATGCCAAATTGACAAAATCCAACAAATTTATCCATAAAAGTCCAGCACAATTAATGGATGGTAGAAAGGTAGAAAACATTGGCAAAAACTGCAATTTCACCGTAAGTTCACCTATAAAAAGAGGCATGGGCCACAGAGAGTAGACCTGTTAATGGGCCGGGTCTTCGGGTTTTTAAGTAAAAATGTTAAGTCCAAACCCAACTCAGCTTACTATTAATTTAGGCGGGCTCGGTCTGGACTGGGTTCGGACTTAAAAATTAGAGGAAATTACAAAGGAAAACAAGTTTGAATTTTATATTACACTTAACTAATTCATATAATTTCATGGTTTTTTTTATAAATATATCAAAATCTTATATTTTTATTTTCAATTTTGTTAAATTCAGTTACTGATTTAAAAAAAAAACTAACTAAATTCTGACAGCTTTTTAAATTCTGACATAACTAGAATTTTTTTTTTTAAATTGGAAACTTGTAAATTTATGATAATTATGTAAGTAACCCTAAAAATTAAAGGGAAATTTACAAGGAAATTCAAGTTTAAAAACTTATCTACAATTTTATCATTTACTTATTTGAATTAGGTCAAATTCCAAAATAGTATGGCAGTTAAAAAAATTCACCACCTACGGCTGCCATTACTTAAGAAACTACTGGTGATATTTGTAAGATAAAAATTAATAGACTTGGTATGTTGAGAATTAAATTATCAATATTGATAAAATATAAATATTATTATTATATATGATATTCATGTAATTCATCCAAAATTAAATCTCAAGCCCAACCCATATAAACCACCTATATATATATATATATAATTTAATTATAAAAAATAAATATTTAATATATATATATATGTATAAATTTATTAATTAATATTAATAGACGGGCCGGTCTGGGCCGGTCCGTGTTATTTTTATTAATCCCAAGTCCGCCCAAAAAATAGACAGGCTTTTTAAAAACCTTGACCATTTAAAGTTCAGTGACCAATGATGCTTTTACAACAACAACAACAACAACAACAAAGCCTTAGTCCCGAAATGATTCGGGGTTGGCTAACATGAACCATCATATGAAACCGTGCAATCAAGTCGTGTTAGCGACACAAATTCTCTCCCTCCACTCTGTCCTATCCACTACCATATTCTCCTCAATCCCTAATAAACTCATATCACTCTCGATCACCCTTCTCCAAGTTTGCTTAGGTCTACCCCTACCCCTCACCACTACATCCCTTTACCACTCTTCAGTCCTCCTAACCGGCGCATCAAGCGCTCTTCGTATTACATGGCCAAACCACCTTAATCGGTTTTCCCTCATTTTATTTTCAATAGATGTAACCCCTACTTTTGTCCTAATTATTTCATTACTCACCCTATCCTTTCTCGTATGACCACACATCCATCTCAACATACGCATCTCCGCCACCGACATCTTATGAATGTGACAATGTTTCACTGCCCAACACTCCGTACCATATAACAATGCTGGTCTGATTGCCGTGCGGTAGAATTTTCCCTTCAATCTATTAGGCATGCCAGGATCCCAAAGGAAACTCGTAACACTCTTCCACTTCGCCCAACTAGATTTAATCCTATGAGCAACATCCCCATCTACTTCTCCATCCGTTTGGATAATAGATCCGAAATACCAGAAGCACTCCGAGGCCTGAACAACTCTCCCATCTAGGGTGATTGTCCCTGCCTCCCTACTTCTATCGTTGCTAAACTTACACTCTAAATATTTTGTCTTACTTTGGCTCAACTTAAAGCCTCTAGATTCTAAAGTTTGTCTCCATAGTTCCAACTTCCTCTCCACACCTTCTTTCGTCTCATCAACTAACACAATATCATCTGCAAACAACATGCACCATGGTATACCATCTTGAAGTGAACTCGTTGTTTCATCCATAACGATGGCAAAAAGAAATGGGCTTAGTGCAGAACCTTGATGAACTCCAATCGTAATAGAGAACTCTTCAGTCTTCCCAACACTGGTACGTACACTCGTGCATGCTCCCTCATACATGTCCTTTATGATGTCAATATATTTCCGCGAAATGCCTTTCCTTATTAAGGCCCACCAAAGTACTTCCCTTGGTACCTTATCATATGCCTTCTCCAAGTCAATGAAAACCATATGCAAATCTTTCTTCTTATTTCGATAGTGCTCCATTAATTGTCTCATTAGATGGATGGCTTCCATAGTTGATCTTTCCGGCATAAAGCCAAACTGGTTTTCCGAGATCTTCACTCTCCTCCTTAGCCTTTGTTCGATCACTCGCTCCCAAAGTTTCATAGTGTGACTCATGAATTTGATTCCTCGATAGCTGGCACAATCTTGGACATCACCTTTGTTCTTATACAAAAGGATTAGGATACTTTTCCTCCATTCTGATGGCATCTTATTGTGTCTCCAAATTTTATTGAAGAACGTCGTCAACCATTCGGTTCCTCTCTCTCCCAAACATCTCCAAATCTCAATAGGGATGCCATCAGGTCCTACTGCTTTCTTCAATCTCATTTTATTTAATGCCATTTTGACTTCACCCTTTTGAATTCTCCGCATGCAGTCACGATTTATCATATCGTGAGGGATACTTATATCTCCAACATCTTGTCCGCGATCTCCATTAAATAAGTCATCAAAATAGGACCTCCATCGTTCCTTGATATCCTTATCTCCAACTAGGACTTTTTGGTCCACATCCTTCACACATTTAACTTTTTCGAGATCTCGCTTCTTCCTATCTCTCATCCGAGCAAGTCTATATATGTCTCTTTCCCCTTCCTTCGTATCCAACCTTGTATATAAATCTCGATTCACCTTTGCTCTAGCCTCTCGTATGACCTTCTTTACTTCTCTTTTAGCCTCTTTGTACTTTTCATAGTTCTCATCACTCCTGCATTTTCCCAATATTTTATAGGATTCTCGCTTACTCTTTACTGCTTGTCGTACTTCTTCTGTCCACCAAGATGTGTCCTTACCCGGTGGCATGCTACCTTTAGATTCCTCTAGAACTTCCTTCGCTACTTCCCTTATACTATGATCCATCTTAGTCCATATCGAATCTATATCTAGATCCATATTATAAGTCCAAATATCTTTTTTGGCCATCTCATCCACAAATTTTTGTTGATTCTCCCCTTGCAGTTTCCACCACTTAATCTTAGTCTCCACTTGTGGTGTTCGTTTTCTTATACATCTCCTACTTCGAAAATCAAGCACTACTACTCTATGTTGGGTTGTCGTACTCTCACTAGGGATCACCTTACGGTCAATATAACTCTTCCTCCAAGCACTCCTTACTAGGAAGAAGTCGATTTGGCTCGCATTACCGCCACTCCGATAAGTCACTAAGTGGGATGTTCTTTTCATAAACCATGTGTTCATGATACTCAAGCCATAGGCTGATGCGAATTCCAAAATATCATTTCCTGCTTCATTTTTATCTCCAAAACCATGCCCTCCATGAACACTCTCAAACCTATCTCGCCTAGAACCCACGTGTCCATTCAGATCACCACCCAGTACCATCTTTTCATCCCTAGGAACCTGTTGCACCACTTCTTCCAAGTGCTCCCAAAAAGCTTGTCTTATAGAGACATCTAATCCTATTTGTGGCACATATGCACTTATGACATTCACAACCTCATCCCCTATCACGAGCTTAACACTCATAATTCTATCGCTCTTTCTAGACACCGCTACTACATCATCAATATACTCTCGATCAATAAGAATACCTATTCCATTTCTACTCTTATCCTTTCCTGAGTACCAAAGCTTATAACCCCAAGGAGCTATCTCTCTAGCCTTAGCTCCAACCCACTTAGTTTCTTGTAGGCACATTATATTTATTCTCCTCCTCCTCATAACATCTACAATTTCAACTAATCTTTCTGTCAAAGAGCCTATGTTCCATGTCCCAAACCGTAACCTACTACCCCTACCCCTACCTCTACCATTACCATTACCATTACCCTGGACTAGCCTATTTACCCGCAACCCTTGCATATTTGATACCAACATGGGTCCTGGGGTGGCGCACCGCTTCGGGGTGACGATCTAGCAATCCTTGCACATTTTTCACTACACCCGGGTCTAGGAAGTAAGGAATGCCCCCAAGATATTCATTTTCTGGTTCATATCATAAGATGTGGCTAAGTTTTACGTTGGCCGCGACAAACCTACCGCAACCCTCCTCCTTTGTCCGGGCTTGGGACCGGCTATAAATGCCACCAAGTGACCCTCACAGGCGGAGTTTGAACCCCAATAAATTTCAATGGAACTGCTAGGAGTTGCAAATCCGACCAAAGATTGAACTCTTTACTTTAGCCGATTTGAACCAATATCTGATAGGGACGTTTTGTCCGTATCTTTTAGCGTAATTTACGGCTTAATTTTGGACTAAATAAGTAAGTTTAATTACAAAAATAATGTGTTTTTAATAAAATAACAAAACTTAAATCCGACGCGCACCGAACTGCACCACAAGCTAATCCACGAAACTTAAATCCCCTATTCACACCCATACCTACCCATACACTATCTCTAACCATAAATTAGTTGGGTGATGTGGTATGGAGTTTGATGAAAGTTAGGAAGATGTTAGTAGTGGTTACGGAGGTTATCCACTTGTCAATTTGTGGTGAAAATCTGAGAGAAAAATAAAAGGTAGTGGATTGATTAATTACCTCAAAATGCTATAAATAAAGCTCTAATCCTTTGTTAATACTCACTCATTCAACACATCAAAACCCCTTCCCTAAAGGTCTCTTCCAATGCTCTCTCCTTAAGTTATTAGTTCTTAAGTTCTTAGTCTTGTGCTTCCTAGTTCTTAGTTCTAATTACTTATTCTAGCTTGTTTTAGCTTCAATTCAAGTTTTTAATAGCTCATTTTCAAGTTGATTCCATTTAATTTGTCATTCTTAAGTCCAAAGTTCTCAATTCCTTAGTTACAATCTCTTTCCAAATTATTTTTTCCAGCGCTTGTTATAATATGTCTAGTTATTTTTCAAGCCCAATTTCATCCATTTAAAGTCCATTTTTTGTCTTTGATCCCTTCTAAACATTTGTTTTGGACTTTTTGAAGTTAAATTTAGCCTTTTATTTTGCTTAATTCCGTGTTCTGAAACTCCGTTTATAATCCAATCTTTGCACCTCAAATCTTTTCAGACATTTTGTTTCCGGCTCTTATTATAATCCGTTTAGTGATTTTTTAAGCCCGATTTCACTATTTAAAGTTTAGTTTAGCCTTCGATTCCTTCTAAAATTTGTTTCTGACTTTCTGAAGTTAAATTTAGCATTTTACTTTGCTTGATTCCGTGTTCGTAAGCACTCGTATGGTCCCTCCGAAGTCGAAGGTCAAATCTACCCCATATTTGCCTACAAATCAGAAATTTGCTAGATCAATTTCGTTTTTGCCAACTGACCATGGTGCTCCGAGGACCTCAAGCCAACACCAAATTCAACGTCTAGCTGAGATAGCTATTGTGGCTTCGAGTTTGTCGTTGAATTTCAATTTATTTTTATTGCATTTCAATTATTTGTATTGATTTGTTTTTTTCCAATTCAATTGATTTATCTGTGTGTTTAGTATATAAATATTTCAATTGTAATCAATTTCATTTTTTTTTACTTTGAACACATGTACTCAAACTTATATTTATATCAATAAATACTCACTTTTTTCCAAATCTCATATCAGTTTCGCACTTTTATTTCTTTCATTTTACCTGTCTTCAATTTACTCACATTGATTTAAATAAAATTAATTTATCTAACAAAATTTTTATAACGGCGCTAGAGGTTCAAAAGGGATTTTTTCAATCCTTGCTCGCTTCGTTAGATTTCAAGTTTTAGCGCGCAATTTCATAAATTTAACTGTTCATTTTAATTGAGAAATAATTTCTCTGGTATGCCCACACTCTAACCACATGGGACAAGGTTAAAAATTAGTATATTCATAAAATATCGCTAATGGTTTCTAATATCTGATTTATTATATTTCTTACTTTTTTTGAAGTAAATATTTCTTTTTTTTTTGTTTGTAAAAAGTAAATATTTCTTACTCTTTGTAATTAAAAAAACCAAAAATTTATTGCATTTTGCATTTTGCATTTCAATTTATATTTGTTAGTTTAGATTTTTGTTAATGCGATGATTTTAATATCTATATACGGATATAAAATTGCTTAATATATCTGTATGTTTTTTTTATAAGTATCAAATTTAACCCTAATGTTTCAAATGAAATGTAGATTTAGTCTAACGTATGAAATAATGTAAATTTGATCCTAATATTTCCAAACAATATCAATTTTAGCTATGTGTCATTAAAAGTTTGAAAAGTTTGATTTGATTGTTATTTAGCTGTAATACCAGACATTTTCCAAGCAAGTTTTACGATAAATTTTGAAATAGTTTTATACATTTTTGTAACTATATTAATAACACACTAAATATTTTATACAGTTTTACAAAAAATATTGTATTTAACTTATATGTAGCAAATTTAGTTTTTAGCATTTTAACGTAATTTTTGTAATTTTGTTAGTAATATACTAAATATCTTAGACATAATTGATATTTAGAATGTCTAAAGTGACAGTTAAATACTAATCAACTCAATTGTTTCTAATTTTTCATAACGTAAGGCTAAAATTGATCTTACTTGGAAACGTTAGGATTATTAAATTTATAGGGATAATGTATCAAAATAGAGCTAATGTTTTTGAGAAAGTATCAAGTTAGGCTCTACGTATAAAATAGCACCAATATAGGCTTAACGTTTTAAAAAAATAGATCTCGATAATGGAACGTGACACGTCATTCATATTACACCATTAGGTTCTGATTTCTCTCTCCACGTACAATTGACAGAATTTAACGAAATAATATAAATGATGTGTCACGTTCTGTTATCGAATCTTAAATTTGTACCTTTTTTTTAAACGTTATATCTATATTAATGCTATTTTATATGTGAAATCTAAATTAATATTTTTTAAAAATTATAAACCTATTTTAATATCTTATCTCTAAATTTATATAATTTCATACATTAAAACTAAATTTATATTTTCCTTAAAAATTAAGGGTTTGTTTGGTTCAGTTGTTGCTATTAGCTGTTGCAGTTGTAGTAAACTGTTTGTAGTTAGCTAGTAGTTGTTTGCTGTTAACTAATTGGTAATTAGTGTTTGGTAAATTTATAAAGAGTTATTGCTGTTAATATATGAAAAGACGAAAATACCCATTATTTAACAATATAAAATAATAATATAAATAAACATGTTGTACGAATATTGATAAAAATAATCTAAATAATAGATGTGGAATTTTCAGAACCACCCTATTTAGGAGAAAAATCTCATATTTTTTCAATACAACCATAATAAAACCAAACACTGCTTTTAAATTTGATGAAACCATGGTATATTTTATCAAAGCAAATTACTGGAAATTTTATAAAACCATGGTATATTTTGTCTTGTCTCGTGGTATATTTTATCAAAGACAAATGTATAATTCGTTGGGATGAAAAAAATAAAGAAGGATTCTATAGATCAGGTTAAATAGAAATAAAAATTGGGCTAATTTTGTCAACCGCTAAACAGCTAACAACAGTGTTTCATGAAAAACTCCAAATTGAAGCATTTCGTGAACTGCTCCTATTTGCTCTAAAACTACTAACTGATGTGGTTTTATAATCATAACCAAACAGTATACTATTAGCGATTTGGTGTAAAACCGCTAATCACTAAAGCAAACACTTAAATAATAAAAAGTCATACACATTAATAAATAGGCTTAATACATCATTTGCCCCCTGAACTTGTCCAAAAATGTTGACTGGCCCTTGAACTTTCAAAGTGTCTCGATAGCCCTTGAACTTGCATAAAATATTCAGCTAGTCCCCTGAACTTGCGTAAAATGTAATTAATTGATCACTCGGTTGCAAAAAAAAAAGTAAGTTAAATGCAGAAAATGTATTGCACAAGTCTTAAAAAAATAAAATAATCAAGATCAGGGTATTGCAGTTGTAATATTAGAGAGTACAAGGTTTAGAATTGAACAAGTAATAACTTCATTTTTACTCTATTATTGAATTATGTAATAACATTCTAATACACGTGGAATATATTTTCCGCATTTAACTTACTTTTTTGCAACTGAGTGATCAATTGATTATGTTTTACGCAAGTTTAGAGGGCTAGCTGAACATTTTATGCAAGTTTAAGGGGCTATCAAAATACTTTGAAAGTTCAGGATGCCAATTAAACTTTTTGGACAAATTCAGAGGGCAAATGATGTATTAAGCCATAAATATATAGAGAAAGATAGATAGAAAGATAGACGTGTCCATCCCATGTAAGGACTCGAGATTCTTATCCTATCTTGTCAAATTCAAATGGAGACTCAAGAGAGACTTTGAAAATCAAAGTCAACCTTGTTAACTTTATATAAGCCGAAATATGTACAGTGAATATGTCACTAAATTTCGTTGCTATCTCAAAATTTGTACTCAACTTCAGTTTACTTTGACAAAATTATATAGTGTTGAATTTTAGCTTTGGTAACTTCACGAGAGAAAAAATAAAGGGGCTAATTACAAATCTAGCTTAACTAAAATGATCAAGTTACATATCTAACTCATTTTGTTTCAATCTTACTAAATTAGACACTTTCATCCCTTTTGGACAAGAATACCCTTATTTCAATTCATCTTCTTCCTCAGACTGTCAACATCTTCTTCGTCATCCCAAACAGACGAAAAGACGGTGGTTTATAGAGAGAATAGATTATGTTTTGCTCAACCTTTGAAGAATTAGTGTCTGCGGAAGAGGATTAGGAACTCAATAAATGAGAAAGAAAAAAAAATCTAACAATTGAACTGCTGCGATGTCGCATTTGTGAAGAATTCGTCACAAATTCGACAAGAGTTGTCGCATCTGCGACAACAGTTGTCGCATCTGAGACAACAGTTGTCGCATTTGCGACGAAATGCGACAGCTGTTGTCGCATTTGTGACGATATATGACAACTGTTGTCGTATTTGTGACGAAATGCGACAAATTCGTCACAAATGTGACAACAATGGAGTAAAATGTAGGAAAATAAAAGAAATTGAAACGATACTATTACAAATAAAGAAAGAGGCAAGACCAGCGAGAAAAGCAGGCGTATAAGCTAAAAACATACAAAATCTACGGGAAATTGAACATACTTCAATAATCTCAAAATCGCTAACGATTGGTATCAGAAATTGAAGAAGATGAACCGAAGAAGAAGTTGAAACGAAGGAGAAGAAGAAGTAGAAGAAGAAGAAGAAGAAGAAGAAGAAGCGGGAGCAGCAGAAGATGGATCAATCGAAAAGAACTAAGGGTAATTTTGTCCAAAGTGGATGAAAGTGTCTAATTTGGTGAGATGGAAACAAAGTGGATTAGATATGTAAATGGACCCTTTTAATTGGGCTAGATTTGTAATTAGCTCAAAATAAAGGTTATGTTATGCCTAATACATGATCCACTAAGATAATAACATAACTATTTCGACTAATATAAAGTTAATAAAGTTGTGGCATTTCAGTCTCCGTCCAATATTTTGTATAAATCTGAGATTAAATAGTGCTTTAAGTTTTTTTTAACTAATAATGCAAAACATAGTAGTTTTTTTTGCTTAATACATTATCGTCTCTAAATTTATTCAAAAAGCTTGATTCCCCTGAACTTTGTAAAGTAGCCTAATAGTCTTTCAACTTCTTTAAAATATCTCGATAGCCTCTCAACTTGCTTAATATGTAGTCAACTAATCCATCGATTGTAAAGAAGTAAAATGCATGCGGAAGATGTGTTTGAAAAAATCAAATGAATTGACACATAAGCAACACATCGGACTTGAACTAACACACAGGAAAAAAAAAAGAAAAGGGTTATTTTTTCACCTGTAAGCCCCGATTGTGTGAATTATGTAACAACATTGTTAAATTTTGGCTGTCTTAATAGTCTGGTATATCGAGAGAAATAGTTGTTACAACTGAAGCAAGGAACGTCAAATTTTTTTTGCTCAAGTAATATGAGATATTGGAATCCACGGTCTTTCTTTTTTTCCTATGTGTCGGTCCAAGTCTGATGTATTGCTACGTGTCAATTCGTTTGATTTTTTCAAGCCACTTATAATACATCTTCCACATACAGTATACTTATTTGCAACCGATAGATTAATTGATTAAATTTTAAACAAATTAAATGCTATTCAAACAATTTTAAGTAATCTGACAGATTATCGATTATCGGAACACTTTGAAAATTTAAAAAAGTAAACAAGGTTTTGTTATATAAATTCAGATAGGAAATGATGTAATAAGTTTTCTTTCTTTCTTTCTTTCTTTCCATATGTGCTTATGGATGTGGATATGGCACTATGGTTTACTTGCATAAATTCAATTCAAGTACATTGTTCTGTTTTTTTTTTTTTCATTTTTGCAATTGACTTTTCTTTAGTGTAAATGTGCTTTTGTTGGTCATGGATAAGCCAACTAAAAGCAATATTATTGTCCCCATTAAGGTCCGTTTATTTTAGTTGTTACTATTAGTTGTTTGTTGTTTATTGTTGCTAACAGGTAATAGATATTATTTGTTTTTTTTTTTTTTTGTAAAAAACAGATATTTTAGAATTTTACTACACTTTGGCTCTGTTCTTTTTTACTGAAAAAAAACTAAACTGAACTGAACTGAATGCTACTGAAACTGAAATAAAAAATATAATTCTTTAAAAATAGCAATAATTAAAATAAAAATCTTATAAAAATAATAATGGTTCTAATAATAATAAATAAATAATTATAAAAAATAATTATAATTATAATACATAATGATAAATTACTGAACTAAACTGAATGCTACTGAACTGAAAACTGAATTAAACTAATTGATACTGAAATTAAGTAATAAAGAACCGAATCTTTCTATCTCATGTTTAGTACTGAAAGGTAAAAAATAATTTCGAAAAATGGAAACAAAAGGCCTAAAACCCAACAATGAAGTGGTTATTGAAATGTTGATTTTTTTTTTTATGAAATTACATATACTTGAACACATTTTCAATGTTATTGGATCTATATATTATCTATATAGTTTAGAGGCTTGATACTTTCCTAGCTTCCTAAGTTGTTCCAATACTTCAACCGAATCTTCCGAACTTATTGAAACAAATAACTCCTCAATTTGTTTATTTGGAACAAATAACTTCTAAACCGAAAAACACATTCAATATAATATTACATCAGAAATAAAAGATTTTCAAAATATCGGTTGCTACATTTAACTAACCTATTAATATATTAACTAAAGGGCAAAAAAAAATCTGAAATCACAAATATTGACCTATTTAAAAAGATTAGTGGTAACAAATCTAAGTTTTAAGAATCAATTGCAGTATTGGAACAACTTAAACCGCTAGAAAAATGCATATTACGCCTAGTTTAAATTCAGTCTTGATCACATGCACCTTAATGAGCATGTAGAATTTGTTCATTTACTGTTAGATCTATGCTTATTAGAATTCTAAGATGGAGATTCAAAGCATCCTAGGACTTAGATTTAATAAATCTATATCTAACGGTGAATGAGCAAATTTACTTACTCATTAAGGTGCATGTAAAAATTCATAGTTTAAATAATGCTTTATCTTTTTGTTCTTTTAGTGTTAGATTTCGTCATCAATCACTTATATTTCTTTATCTTCAATCACTCACATCTCCACTTTATATTATAATATTTGTTGTACTTTATGTGTCACTGTAATATTTGTCTAATTGGCATCAACGATTAGAACAACAAAACTTTATATATTATATCAGGAATAAGTCACCAAAATAGATTTATGGTTTTTGAAAAAGTATTAATTTAGTCTCCACGTATAAAATAACACCAATATAAGTTTAACATTCATTAAATATTATAATGAAATTGTACAACTGTAATTATGTAATAGGAGTGAGGATAGATTAGTCTTTTTCTTTGTCTTTGTTACCGTTAACTTAAAGGCTATTTAAGGAGTTAGATAGGCTGGTTTAGTGTTTAATGAAAATACCTTCTTTGAGAGGAAACTCTGTAATTCAATGCTCTTCAATACAAGTTCATCTTCTTCATTTTCATTCATCTGATATGGTATCAGAGCTAGTCGCTTCCGCATTCATTTTCAATCTTTGATTCTCCTTTGATTATTCAACGTTTCTGTGTTGAATTTATTTCTTTTGTTCTATTATTTGGACAAAATCTCATTTTCTGAACTCATCGCTATTGATTTGTTCATTCAATCGAAACCCTAATTTTTCAATCTTGCTCTCACGATGTCAATTCCTAATGATCGCAATGTTAATCGTGAAATTCCTCTTCAAGATTCGCACGGTACTCAATCGAACAATCTTCCTCCTGCAGATCCGTCGCTCAATCCATCTAGCCACTATTATCTTCATCCTGGTGAGAATATATGTCTTTCTCTTGTTTCTAAGGTTATTGATGGTACGAATTATCATCCTTCGCGTCGCGAGATGGAGCGCGCCTTGCGTGCTAAAAACAAAATTGTTTTTGTTAATGGCACTGTTAAACCGTCTGTTGTTGGTAGTGATTTGCGTGCAGCTTGGGATAGATGTAATACTATGGTGTTTACTTGGTTGACTCGATCTATTTCTCCCATTATTGCTCAGAGTCTTACTTGGTTTGAGAATGCTTGTGATGCTTGGGATAATTTGAAGGCCATATTTTCTCAAGGTGATGCACTCAAGATTTCTGAACTTCAAGATGAATTTTATACTTTTAATCAAGGTTCTTATTCTGTAAATGAATATTTCACTTGTCAAATGGTTGTTTGGGAAGAACTAGTTAGTTATCGCCCCTTACAGACCTGTTCTTGTGAACCTAATTGTGTTTGTGCTCCATTACTCAAACAAGCTAAGAAGTATCAAGATGAGGACTATGTTATCAGATTTTTAAGAGGTCTTAATCCTGAATATAGTGCTATTAGGTCCCAGATTCTTCTTATTAGGCCTTTTCCTGAGATAAATGAAGTTTTTTCTATGGTTATTCAACAAGAAAGACAACTTTCTGGTCTTCAATTGCCTGCTTTGGAATCCTCTATCAACTATGCTAAAGGTTCTAAGCCTGATTCTAAGAAGAAGTGCAACCACTGTGATAAGCCTGGTCGCACTGTTGATCAATGTTATAGAAAGCATGGATTTTCTCAGAATTTCAAGTTTACAAAGAAAGGTTCTCAAGGCAGTTCTGGTAGTCATTCTTAGGCTAATCTTGCTGAAGGCACGAAGAGACAGTCTTTCTCAGAAGTTTCTATTCCTGTATTTACACAACTAACACATAGTCTTGCTAATCTTCAACTTACTCAAGGACAAGTGGATGCATTGATGCAAATGCTACAGAATAATCAATCTACTCCTCATCATGTTAGCAATCTTATTACTACTTATGAATCAGGTATTAATGATATCCTTGCTAATTGTGATTCAATTAATAATGTTGCTTGGATACTTGATTCTAGTGCAACTGATCATATTGCCAATTCTATTGATTTGTTTGTTAATCTTCAACCTGTGCATAACATTAGAGTATGTTTACCAAATGATGTTAATGTTCTTATTACTCATATGGGAGATGTCAAGGTTTTTGATAAATTGTTATTGCATAATGTGTTTTATATGCCTACATTTCATTTAAATATTATTTTTGTTAGTCAATTAGTATAAGGCACATCCCTTTAGTGCATTTTTATGTCTAGCTCTTGCCAGATATATGAGATCAATCATCTGGAGATGACTGGTTCAGTTGATATCATGATTGCAGAGACTGCCATTCGTAAAGGTCTCTATTATCTGTATTCAGCCAAACAAGACATCTCTCAATCCTATGTTCATGCATTGAATAAGACTTTACCTAGTACTAATAATGCAATTGTTCGTTCTATTTCACAAAATAGTTTGTTTGATCCTGCTCAATTGTGGCACTATATATTAGGCCATTTACCTTTCAATAAGATAAATATCATTAGGCAAAGTACTTCTTCTGTTCCTAGTTGTAATGATAAATCTTTTACATGTACTATCTGTCCATTGTCTAAGATGAAACACTTACCCTTTCCTGATAGTACAACTAAGACAGATTCTGCTTTTTCTTTAATTCATGTTGATATATGGGGACCCTTTGCTACTTCTTCTAATAATGGATATAAGTTTTTCCTTACTGTAATTGATGATCATACTAGATTTACTTGGATTTTCTTGTTAAAGAATAAAGCTCGGGCTCCTGCTTGTATTAAAGGATTCTATAAACATGTTTTAGTTCAGTTTAATGTAGCTATTAAAAGCATTCGTACTGATAATGCACCTGAACTACAACTGGAATCTTTTTGTTTAGAAAAAGGTATTATTCATCAATTTAGATGTCCTTATACACCTCAACAGAATAGTGTTGTTGAAAGAAAGCATCAACATCTTTTAATTGTTGCTAGGTCTCTTAGATTTCAAGCATCTTTACCTATTTCTTTTTGGGCAGATTGTATACTTCATGCTGCTTTTCTTATTAACATTATGCCCACCCTTTTATTGCATAATGATACTCCTTATTTTAGGTTATATAAAACTGAACCTGATTATTCTAATTTAAGAATTTTTGGGTCTTTGGTTTACATTTCTAATTTGAAACACAAAGGTAAATTTGATGTTAGAGCTAGACCTTGTCTGTTTATGGGCTACAAAGCTAATATCAAAGGTTTCAAGGTTTTTTATTTTCACTCTCACACATACACTGTTTCTAGAGATGCAAAGTTTTTTGAACACATATTTCCATATACTGCTATTGAGTCTAGTTCTGTCACTGAACCATCACTTTTTCCAACTCTTAGTGATAATTGTTGGTCCCGGGGGGGGGGGGGGGGGTTAGGAACTAATGTAACTTTTTCGCTTAATTATGCTGACTTAATTTAATCCTTTAAATTACTTTACTCAGTTTTGGTCAACAAGGCCGAGCGAGATGTAAGACAGCTTTAGTCAGAGGCTGACTAGAACCGTTTTACTTGTAAGTTGGGAATTAACTCTTAGGTCAGCTTCCAACTCAGCACTCTGATTACTTAGTGTCAGCTTATACAATTTATATCCTGAGTAATTTAAGCAAGCAACACATACATATATATATTGAGAGAGAGTTAGAAATTACTCAGCAGACTTATCCTGGTTCGGCCTCACCGCCTACGTCCAGTCCCCAGAATCCTTCCGGGCTTTTTCAATCCAATACTGAGCTCTTTAAAGGTGGAGCACAAACCGTTTACAAGCAGTTGAGTATGCAAGAGTACCGTCCTCTATTCGTCTACTCAACCCCCTACTGAGCGCTATAACCAAACACTCAGATTTTTCTCTACCACTGAGTACTAAAACCGAGTACTCAGCACCACTCTCTTAATCTTTACAAATAATACAAATTTGTTCTTTCTAGATGAAGAACACTTTAGATGAATACAAATTCAATCTATACTTTTACACAGAAATAGGATTTGGGTGTAAGTATTTGCTTTTCTTGTTTGTATGTGCTTGTATGTATGCTTTTTTCTTTTGTATTTCGGCAAGGGATCCAAGTGAAGAACTTGTCCTTTTATAGTGAATTTTGAGGCTGCAATCATTTGAATTCGGATGTATCCGTTAAATTCAAACGGTCTTCTTGCGTCATTCACTGGTCAACATACAGTTTTTGTAGGCCAATCCTGTCGTTTGAATTTAGCAGGAGTCAGGCTTGTCTTCTTCTGCCAGGTTCGTCTTCTAGCGCCAGTTTCGTCTTTTAGTCAAAGGCCAGTTGACCCATGCGTCTCGAAACTATCTCCTTGCGTAATTCCAAAGCTTCTGAATTGTCGCAGATCTCTGTCGGATCTTGTCTTTTAGTAAACGGATCATTGGCGATGTCCTGATGAACACTCAGCTTGACTTTAATAGACGTTGCCTTCGATCTTTGTCTCTGGTGAGACTGAGTCGCGTTCTACTCAGCTTCTTCGGCCAGCTCCATCTTCAAGCGTTTGTTCTGAAGAAGAATTTTCTTCTATAATGCTGAGTTGTATTCTACTCAGCTTCTGTGGCTCATGCTGACTTCATTCTGTCGTACTTTTTTTTATTTCTGTTCACTTATAATTATACTCAACATTGAACAACCACATTAGTACAATTAAATCAAAGCACTTAAATTTAATTGTCTTAATCATGTATTAACTTAAATAATTTTGTCAAATCAAAATCATGTGGAAAGGTGTTTCAACAATAATTTCACTCAAGATTTGGAACTTACCAATGCTGATCTATAACAGTTGTCTGTAATCAGGTGATATCCACTGATTCTTTTGTTTCATATTCTTTATCTAATGTGATGTCCTATGACAAAGTTTATAGTGATTACAAACATTATATTTGTAAACTCAGTATAATTCCTGAGCCAAAGAATTATATAAAGAGGCTTCTAAATATGATTGTTGGAAATAAGCCATGCAATTAGAGTTAGATGCTCTCAATAAAACACAAACATGGACAATTACTAAATTACCTCTAGGTAAGAAAAAGGTAGGATATCTTTGGGTTTTTAAGGTCAAACTTAAAAAGTGATGGCTCACTTGAAAGATATAAAGCCCGTTTAGTAGCCAAAGGCTATACACAAGTGGAAGGTTTAGATCATGTTGATACTTTTTCTCCTGTTGTCAAGCTAACCACTGTTAGACTTGTTTTAGCTATAACAGCAATTCAAAACTGGAAATTGTATCAATGTGATGTAAATAATGCATTTTTACATGGTTTTTTAGATGAAAAAGTTTACATGGAGCCTCCTCTAGGCCTTGTACTTCCTGAACCAGGCCTTGTTTGCAAGCTTGAAAAATCTCTTTATGGATTAAAACAAGCTAGCAGATAATGGTTTGCTAGATTATCTTCCTTTTTATTTCAACATGGTTATAAACAGTCTCATGCTGATCATTCTTTGTTTACTAAAACTTCCAATGACAAAAGTACCATCTTGTTGATATATGTAGATGACATTATTCTTACATGTACTAATGACATTGAAATTTGTTGTATTAAACATAAACTAGATACTGAATTCAAGATAAAAGATCTAGGTGAATTATAGTATTTCCTAGGTTTAGAAATAGCTCGTTCTGAACTAGGAATTAACATTTCCCAAAGGAAATATACACTCGATCTTCTTAGTGATGCAGGGCTTTTGGCTGCAAAACCAGTTTCAACTCCCATGGATCCTTCCCTCAGATTAACCAAAACAGATGACATTCCTCTTTCAGACTCTACTTCTTACAGAAAACTCATTGGCAGATTGATCTACTTAACCAACACTTATCCAGACATTACATTTGCTGTCAATACACTAAGACAGTTCCTTTCCAAGCCAACTAATATACATTACAAAGCTACACTTTGCATTCTACATTACTTAAAACAAGAACCATGCAAAAGACTTTTCTATTCAGCAAAATCAAAGATGCAACTTCAAGCATATTCTGATGCTGATTGGGCCACCTGCTTGGACACCAGAAGATCTATAACAAGATTTTGTGTCTTCTTAGGCCACTCTTTGATTAGTTGGAAGAGTAAGAAACAGCCTACAGTCTCTCAATCCAGCACAGAAGCAGAATATAGAGCCCTTTATTCTGTTTCTAGTGAAATCCACTGGCTTCACTATTTGTTCTTAGCTCTCCAAATACATCATCCTCAACCTACTCCTTTATTTTGTGACAATGTCTCTACTTTATACATTGTCAAAAACTCCACATTCCGTGAACGTACTAAACACATAGAGATTGATTGCCATTTTGTACGCGAAAAGTTCTTATCTGGCTTTATCAAACCTCTTGGCATTTCTACTTTGTTCCAAATTGCAGACATTCTGACTAAAGCACTGCCACCAAGACAATTCTCTTCTCTCATACGCAAGTTGGGTGTTCAATCTATATACACTCCAACTTGAGGGGGGTATTAAGGATTATAATGAAATTGTACAGCTGTAATTATGTAATAGGAGTGAGTATAGATTAGTCTTTTTCTTTGTCTTTGTTACCGTTAGTTTAAAGGCTATTTAAGGAGTTAGATAGGCTGGTTTAGTTTTTAATGAAAATACTTTCTTTGAGAGCAAACTCTGTAATTCAATGCTCTTCAATACAAGTTCATCTTCTTCATTTTCATTCATCTGATAACATTTTAAAAAAAGATATCAATTTAGGCATCGAGAATGAATTGGACATATCATTCCTATTATTCCGTTAAGTTCTGATTTTTTCTTCCATGTACAATTGACATAACTTAATAGAGTAATATCAATGATATGTCTCGTTCCGTTATCGAGACCTACATTGGTACCATTTTTTAAACGTCAAGCCTATATTAATGCTATTTTGTACGTAGAGCCTAAGAGCATCTCCAACCCTTACCAAATGAGGGTTGGAGATGCCATTTTGGTGGTGGTTGGCTTCTCCAACCACCACCAAATTTCTATGCCAAAATGGCATAGAATTCCAAAATCAACCAAAAATGGTTGATTAAATATTTTAATAAATATATTTATTTATTATATTAATTATTTTAATTCAAATTATGTTTCATAAATTATTTAATTTAGATAAATATTTTTTTCTTTTTATATTTTATAGTTAAATATATTATTAATTATTTAATTTAAAATTAAATAACATTATTTTTTTTAATTAATTTTCGAATTAATTTTTTATTATAGATCATTGATGATAATAATAATATATGTAAAAAATAATAAAATATTAATAAAAGTGTTATGTAAAATGGAATAAAGTGGAGAATATTATTTTAGTGTAATAAATAGTGTAATGGGTTGGAGAAAAAATAAGATTTGATGTTTAGAAAATAGAAAATGGAGATGGAGATAACGTAATGAGTTGGAGATGGCCTTAGACTTATTTTGATTCCTTATCCCACTATAATATGTCTCACTCTAATCGGGAGATGATCATCTCTAATAAGACTTGAATCCATTCCACGGGTACATTGCACCGGAAATATAGTAGAGTTTATTTTTTATATAAAGCCAGTTGAAGTCAATTAGGCACAAAAAATTTAATAAAAATGATAGAACATAGAAAATGAATTGTCTTGCAACAACAACATGAGCACTGAAAGGTCTGAACGATCACTAAGAAGATCTCTATTCTCTTGGATCATAAACTCGAACTCAGTAGTATCAGGGAGTGCGGAGTCGGTAGTGTTAGAGATAATTAATAATATTATCTCTTAATTAGATTTATTATCTAACTAGTGTTTACATTTGTCTATATACTTATGGTCAATTCTAGTTATATTCTAACTCATGTATTCCACTATATATACAAAGCTTTATGCCTTCAATAGAAACTCATTAAACACAATATCTTTTCTATCGTATATTCAACATGATATCAGTTGCTTCTGCTTCTTCTTCTTCGGTTGAATTACCAGTGTCTATGTCCTATCATCCGGCCTCCACCGCTGCCCCGTTCGCCGTCGCACCCCTTCACCTACGTAACAGATTTGGCCTCCTCTCTTCAGTCGACAACACCCACACCACATTCTATTTTAAAAAGAAAATAATCATTTTAAAATAATTCAAAATAAATATTAAAACTAAATAATATGATAAAAGGAAAAAATTTGGTCAAATTATTTTTCAGAGTACAAAGTAAAAATAAATAAGTGAAAGAATCAAAAGTGAAATTAGTCTACAGATAAAAAAAAAGTATAAATAAATAAGTATAAGGATCAAAACAAAAATTAAAATTTAAAATTTATTCAAAAATATTTTTTGAGGGAAAAATTTAAAAATATATAAGTAGAATGATCAAAAGTGAAATTAGTTTAAGGATAAAAAAATAAAAAAAAATAAATATATAGATCAAAATAAAAAAATAAAATAGTGACTAAATTATAATTTTATAAGAATGGTAAAGGTTCAAGTTAGTAAAACATGAGAGAGAATAGTAAACTTTACGAAGGTTGGGTAAAAAGTTTAGAGGAGTTGTAAGTAAATCCAAAACTAAAAGCATTGATATTTTACATTCTCGCACCATATTCAAATAAACGTAATATTAGGTCTTGAAATTGACTAAAAAAACAATTTACCCTTGAATATATATAATGTGTTGTTAACCTCTCTGAAGTTTCAGGTAAATTACACTAATGGCTGAATTTTTCTCATTTTCACGGTCATTGAAATTCAAACCGTAACATAAAAGCCACTTAAATCCATTTATTTTGTCTAGAAAATTCTCGCTGGTTTCAAATGGCCCAGCCACAAAGAAAGATAGAAAAGAAGGAAATTCAACACGACAAATATATAACGAAGTGTAATAGTGGCTACGGGTGTAACAAAATGTAAAATTTAGTGGCTTCTATGATATGTTTTGAAGTTCAATTACCATACTGTAAAAATAGATAAAGTTCAATGGCCATGATTGTAATTTACCCCTAAATTTTCTTAAAGTCATGAATTGATGACCTGAATTTGTTTTAAGTAATATGTATATTGGTTCATTAACTTACTTAAAATGATATATGTTTTAATGGATAAATTACATACGTGGTGTACAATTTTTATCATCTTTCACACTTTGATATATAACCTTTAATTTTGCATATAAAATTGTACAATCTTTTGGTGACCTCTCACTAAAATATATAACTAATAATTATGGCCGGTCAATCCAAAATCAAAATGTCACATCAGCATTTTTCATCATATTCATTTAAAAAAGTGGGACACATTCCTTATGCAATTACTAAAATATTCTTATGTCTTTCGTTATAAAAAAAAAACTGTATAAACATAGATGTTTCAACTTGCACTCGAAATGTGAAAGTGAACGTCCATGAGGAATGGTCAATGTAAGTTTGCTTTTCGATTCAATGCCCATCAACCTCATTTTCCTATAAAATTATAAATTAAGCTAACATAAAGAGAGAGAAATCAACAAACACAAGCAACGAAGAAAAGCCAAGCTTTTTTTTATCGAAGGCGGAACTCATGGTTTATTTTAAGTTTTTCACAACCAGGTCTTCTTCTTGATGTAAAGAAGAATCGACCATTAATGGATTAATGGAGTTTTTAAAAGAAAGAGATTGGAAGCTTTTTAAAGAGAGATAAAAGATAGGGAGGAGTTGCAGAAAATGAAGGAAGAATATATGAGTATTTTAGTAGTTGTATAAAGAGATAAAACTATTTTAGTAATTGTATAAGAGTGAGTCCCACTTTTTTAATTGCGTAGAATGAAAAATGCTTATATGGCGTGTTGATTTTAGGTTGACCTGTCATAATTACCGGTTGTACACAGTTTTATGTGAAAAAATGAAGATTATAAACCAAAGTGTGAAAGAACGCAAATGTTAGGAATTGACTCATTGTCTTTATTCACACATATAAGGAAGGGAATCAAGCTGCTGACTAGTTGGCGAACTTCGCAGGTTCGTGCTTTTTGGACTACCATGAGTTTGGTGTGCCTCATGCATACCTTCAGATCGTCCTTTCTAAAGATAGTAGAAGCTCCGTAATGGATCGTCGAGTTTGTTTGTAATTTGCAGTCCTTTATTTTCTTTCTTGTTCTCATTTCTGGAACTTGAGCTTTCCTTGTCTAAAAAAAAGCATCTATGATCATCTCCAATGCAAGCACCCTTCAAAGTTGCCAAAAAATAACATATCATTTCAAAATATATTATGTTATTTTCTTTCTCATTCCCGTCACATTTCCACTCTAAAAGTTATCACTATGGTCCCATAAATCATTATTTTATGTATAATTTATTTTAATAATAGATATTGCCACAAAATTCCACCAACATTAAGCAACTAAATCATTTTTTTATATTAAAAAAAAAGAAAGAAAAAGTAAGAATGCTAAAGAGGTGCTAAAAATTAGTAACATTGTCGTAATCATTTAAATAACCTTGGTTAGTCCAATGCAAAACACTCTTTAAACATGCAAATTATTAGAAGCACCGGGTTCTCCATGTCAAATGGAGGACCTTCATACATATTTTGACACGTGTAACATGGACCCACGTATATTATAAGAGGCCCCACTATTTTAATTATTACGTGGGGTCACAATACACGTGTCCAAATATGAATTGGGGGTCCTCCGAGTGACATGGAAGACCCGGTGCTTAAGATAAGAACTCCTTTAAACACCCTCCATGTCATCTTTAAACACCTTCCATATCATCAAGCATCATTCCAAACACCTTGCAATTGATGAGTTCTTATATTAAGTACCAAGTCTTCTATGTCACTCGGAGGACACTCAATTCACATTTGGACACATGTATTATAATCCAACGTAATAATTAAAATAGTGATGCCTCTTATAATATACGTGAGTCCATATTACACGTGTCAAAATATATATAGAAAGTCTTTTATTTGATATGGAGAACCGGATGCTTCTAATAACCACTTTTTGTTTTAGTACACCTTATCTTATAGCGTTCTCACTTCTTTTTTGCGTGTGAAGTGAAAAACAGAACCACATGGAAATTAGGCATTGCTGTCCATTTTGATGGCCCTTCATCCATGACCATGATGTCAACTCCATGACGACTTCATTATTACATCATCATCATCACACTTACTTTTTGGTTTTTTAATAGAATTATTTGTTTTCGTATATATATAGAGAGAGGTCAAGAAATCTAATTAAAAACATAATCATTTCCTTTTTTTTGTTCTGTAATGGGAGATGCAACTATGAAGAGGAAAATTGCAGAGATGAATAATTCATCTTCTTCTCAGTCTTCTTATTCTTCTTCTTCAAGAATGACTAGGCTTCAACCTCCAACTAAAACAGAGAGGAAATTCATTGAGAAAAATAGAAGAAATCAAATGAAAAATCTTATCTCCATTCTCAATTCTCTCATCCCTAAACATCCTTCCAAGGTTTGATTAATTCTTGTTCTTCTTAATCTAATTCTTTAATAATTTCCTAATGATGTGTATCAAGAAATGGTCTATAACAGTCTGGTAAATATGTTCCACTCACGGATCTAAGATTCACAAAGAGGGTGTTTTTTATTATCAAGCAGTCTGGTTCAATACTCTTAAACATCCCACGTTCCTACGTGAGGAATGAGGAAGCTATATGGCTCCTTAAATACATGAGGTAATCCTCAGCCGTTGAGTACCTTTTGGGGCGAGTTAGGCTTTATTTACAAATACTATTCATTTAAATATGGGGTTAAATGCACCATTAGTCACTGAATTCGCATGGTTATTTTAAAATGGTCACTCAATTTCTATTTGTCTCAATAAAATCACTCTAAGTTTTATCTCAATTAACTCACTCTAACGATTTCTGTGATTAAAAAACACTGGAATGATGACATAGGTGACACGTCAATATGAATCAATTCAGATCTCTAACCGAAACGACACATGACATCTGGCTATCACACCTCGATTATTTTTATGGAAAAAAACAAAATTTTGTTTTTTTTTTCATAAAAATAACCGACATGTGGCTGCCAAGTTTAGTTTCGATCAGAGAGAACTGAGCTGAGTTATGTTGACATGTCACCTATATCATTATTTCGATGATTTTTAACCACTAAAATCGGCAGAGACCTAATAGAGACCAAACTCCAAGTTTGGTGGTTTTATTTAGACAAATTGAAGTTGAGCGATCATTTTGAAACAACTATATAAGTTTAGTGACTAATAGTGCATTTAACTCTTTAAATATGTCTCTAGTAATGGATCTAGGATTCATTGAGACAGAGGTGGTGCTTATCATAATTTATAGGTGCTAAATTCATTTTTTTTTTGTCAGCTTTTACATAAAAAAAAAAAAAAAAAAACTCATTAGCAGTTCCATAGAACTTTGGAGATTTTGCGACTAGTTAGTGCTCAAACCCTCTCAAAATCCCTGGATCTGTCCTGAATATGTATATTTTGACTCACATCCAACAATTTAAGACTCACAATTTTAAAACGCGTTTTTATGTATTAGAAATTCGTTTTACTAACAAGTATCAGTCATTTTTTCTCTATCTCTAATGTGAAACTCAGTGCATTTCGGTCCCGTTACCATCCCTTAGTGTCGCTCTTTGCTCACAACTTCTATCTGTGGCCACACGCTCTAGACAGTTGGTTACAATATGTATCAAGAAAGGATCACTTCAACCCATTTCATGCATTTTAAAAAAAATATCGTTAATTTATGTTCAGTAGCATGAATTTCACAATATTTCATGCGGTTGAAGCAATCTTTCTCAAATCATTTTTTGATGTTCATCTTGAGTTCTTGTTTTTCTTTTTTCTTGCACATAACATGTATGAAGAAATGCTCACTTCAACCCATTTCTTGAACTAGATCCTTTTCCCCATTTCTTGCATTTCTTGAAAATATTATGATTAGTTTGGTTCCATAGCATGAATTTCTCTAATATCATGTGATTTTATTTACTATGTCTTGAAGCAATCTTTCTCCAATCATTCTTTGGTGAATTTTTGATTTTCTTTTTCTTGCACATAACATGTTTGAAGAAATGCTCACTTCAACCCCATATCTGGCATTTCTTTCCCTCACAAGGCTCTTTTAATGATCATGGTTATATATTTATACACTTAAACTTAGTACATTTTGCTTATTGGCACCCTAAACTTTTAAAATAACCCATCAGATACCTATAGTTGGCTGTAAAAATCTATCACACACTTGGCTTTAAAACCATATCACACACCTATATAGTTGGCTGATTCGGACCTCTTATACACAAAATCGTTGATCTGTCATTTTTTACAAATGAGTTGGCATGTCTGCTATAGAAAAAAAAAAAGCACGTGAGTTCATTCTGTATAACGCCTCATCGGTCAAAGATGACAGATCTATGATTTTGTGTGCGGGAGGTCCAAATGAACCAACTATAGGTGTTTGATAGGTTTTTACAGCCGATTATAATTGTGTGATAGGTTATTTTAAAAGTTCACGGTACCATTGTGAAAAACTCGTCAAGTTTAAGGGTGTAAATATACATTAAAAACCTTATGGTTATGTTGCACGAAAACTCCTCCTTGGCAGTGTTTTCACATTTTTTGTTTCCATTTCAGTTTCCTTTCCTTTCGATAGCTATGTTTTTTTAGAAATAACGTTTCCGTTTCTTTTAAAAAAGATTATGATTAATTGAGAGTACATAGCATGATTTCTCAACATTTCATGTGATTAATTTGTTGATTTTCTCAATAAACAAGAATTTCTGATTTTGTTTTCTTGATAACTGCAGGAAGCACTGCCTTTGCCAGATCAGATTGATGAAGCAATAAGCTACATAAAAAAATTAGAAGCAAAAGTAAAGAAATCAGAGGAAAAGAAGGAAAGTTTAGGATTTTCTAGCTTATGCACTTCTGAATCTACAGCACCAATTCTTAAACCTCCTAAACTTGAAATCAGAGAAATGGGTTCTTCTCTACAAATAATTCTCATTACTGCCTCAGAAAATCAGTTCCTTTTCAATGAAATGATTCACATTCTTCATGAAGAAAATGTAGATGTTGTAAGTGCAAGTTCTTCAGCTGCTGGTGATTCACTTCTCCACATTGTCCATGCACAGGTCAGTAATTAATAAGACTCTTTACGAGCATTGTTTCTATCTACTATGACGGATGCAAGGGGGTCGGCGAGTTGTGTACCCACTAGTTTTCAGTAAACGCTAGAAAATTCCATAGAAAATATCCGAAAAATATTAATTGAGCATCTATAAATCACCATAAAACACCTCCTATCAGTAAACCTTGAGCCACTGTCCACTGGTGAATACAATATTGTTCGGTTTGAGAGCGGATTTTATAATGGTGTGTAAAAAAAATTCTAAAAATACATCTTCATCCATTCGAGAGATAATTTTTTCTCTTATCCTACCTTTCAACCTATTACAAGAGTTAGTGTTGGTTTGAGAGATCGAATGAATGAGGATTGAGAGTTAGTATTATGGTTTTTGTATTTAGTTGTTACGGAATAAGCAAGTTCAGGGAGCTGGTGAAACACTTGTAAAGTTTAGGGAGCTAATCTATTTCTATGGACACGTTTAGAGAGCTGTGATACGAAAAAAAAATGGAATTTTGGATCCGGAGAGAGCCTAATAGGACCTGAGCCAATTTTGGGTGCTAATTCAGCACCAATCATTATTTCTTAGGAAACGGGGGCCGGAACCACCACAACCTCAAATTTCATGGAGAAAAAGGGAGCCGAAACTACTTGTAGTCATGTTGGTTCTGCGCGGCCGGAGGGGCTCGGGCCCCTATCTCCGCCCCTGCCACTATCTACTATTTGTTTTAATCAGTATTGTTTAAAACATATTTAGGCTTATGTTTAATAAATCTAAATCTAACGGTGAATGACCAATTGAGGTTCCATGTGAACATTAGTGTTGTTTTAATAGAACTCCTTACGAGCATTGTTTCTATCTACTGTCAGCAACGAATTAAGGAGGTAGGGGGTTTGAGCACCCACTTGCCGTCAGAAGACGCTAGAAAATTCTGTAGAAAGCCATGTGCAGAGCTTTGATTTTTTCTGCAATAGAACCCAAAAACTATTAATTGAGTATCCACAGATCACCAGAGAACATCTTTGTCACTGAATTCTGAATCCGTCACTGTCTACTATGTGTTTTAACAGGGCTCCTTACAAGCATTGTTTCTATCTCCTATGAGCGACCGATTCAAGGGGGTCAGGAGGTTTTGAGAATCCACTAGTCATCAGAAAACGTTTGAAAATTCCATAAAAAGCCATGAATTGAGCTTTGATTTTTTCTTCAACAGCACTCGGAAACTATTAATTAACCATCCCTAGATCACCAAAGAACATCCCCTGTCAGTGGACCCTGAATCTGTCATTTTTTACTATTTATTATTATAACCGGACAAAACCAAGAAATAACTCTTCACGAATTCCTTTTAAAATCAAGCAATTCCATCGAATTGAATAATGATACTGTACGAGGATCCGAACCCGATTATTGAAATTGCTCGAGTTATCAGATTTTAGCTTCTAAATCTATTTCTTAGATCAAGGTACTCGTACTAACTAGAATGAAAGAATTAGTAGATGTGTTTCGGCCGCCTGAAATGGAAATGGGTTAGAGTTATGAACTTATAATATAATATATACATGAATGTATATGATTAAATTATATCTTAATTGATTCTTTGAATGATGATTAGAGTTTTTTTTTTTGGTATGTGCAGATGAGTGAATCAGGATTCAGTTTTGGAGCAGCAAGAGTGACAGAAAGATTGAACAGGTTCATAAATGGATCAACAAGTGAAATAGAGTTAGAACCAGAGTTATGGGATTTCAATGATCTTCAACCTGAGACATGGATATTTTAGATTTTTAACATATATATTTGCCATGTAGAATATGTAGGAGATTAATATGAGGTATATGATTGGACCTTAACTATCAGTTTGAACTTTTAGTTAATGGTCGAGGGTTCGAGTTCCGGCAACCTCATTAATTTGTGGAATTAAAAACACATGGCGGGATGAATCTGTATTCTGCATGCTGCAAACCCAAGGGGGCATTTGCGTGTGGAGGTGTGTCGGAGAGAAGTGAACAAAATTTTCAAGAAAAAATAATAAAAAAATTGAAAAAAGTAGCATTAGTTTGTAGTTTTTGAATGTGGATATGAGTAAATCCACCATAGATGAGATGATACATATTTTGTGTAATTGTGTAAGACAAGCTATGATACATATTTTGTGTAATTGTGTAAGACAAGGAAGGCTTGTTTTCTTTTAACAATTATGAGATATATTTAAATTATCCGCCTAATATATCACCAGCTTCTTGAACTTGCTTATTCGATAACAACTAAATACCAAAACCATAATACTAACTCTCAATTCTCACCCATTCCATCTTTGTAACACTAACTCTTATAATATGTTGAAAAGTAGGAGAAGATAAAAAAATTACTTCTCGGATAGATAAAGATGTATTTTTAGAATTTAGGTTTAATAGGTTTTGTATTTAGTTGTTACGGAATAAACAAGTTTAGAGAGTTGGTGAAACACTTCAGGGACCTACTACTTCTATAGACAAATTCAGAGAGTTAGGTATTGTTTGATAAAACTGAAAATTAAATGCTGAAAAAATAAGTACTGAATTTTAAATGCGGAATATAATAAGTACTGAAAATATTGAATGATATAATTATTATAAAAATATTAGTGTTTAACTTAGAATGTTAAGTTAAATATTTTGACTTATCAAAATAAGTGATTTTTAACTTAATTTACTAATTTAAGTGGTGGATAAATAATTATTATCAAACGCACTTAAATTAAATAAGTGATTAACATGCTAATTTAAGTCATTAAATGAGTTATCAAACAAAGTCTTAGTGATATGAAATAATCAAGTTCAATGAGGTGACGAGACACTTACAAAATTTAGGAAGTCAATCTTTTTTTTTATGAAGTCAATCTACTTTTATGAACAAGTTAAGGCAGCTGTCGATGCATTACGCCTAAATTATATAAGAACATCTACCGTAAACTTTTAGTATATTCTCTAAAAAAAAATACAAACAATTGATTCCTACAGATATGAGAGGACAATATTCCTCTTTTTTTTTGAAATAAAGCTATTTATTAAGAATCACTGTTTAACAAATCAACAACAAATGAAGGTGGGCAGTCCCACTCAGTGCGAACAGACTCGGAACAGACAGCTTTAGCAAGAGCATGAGCTACCATATTCGCTGAACGCTTAACAAAAGAAATAGAACAAGCTACTAATTCTTTTAAGAGTACCCTACAATCCTCAATTAACTCCGACCGATACGAGAAATCATGTTCCGAAGACAAGATTGCCTGGACAGCCACCAAACAATCTGATTGAACAAAAACCATATGAAGATTTCTCGTTTTAAGCCAACTTAGAGCTTCGCGAATTGCCATGATTTCAGCAGTGAAAGCATCAAATACATGTTCAAATGGCCCATTAACACCCGCAATACACTTGCCATGATGATCACGCAAAATGAACCCATATGAACTACAACCAGCATCACGACATAACCCTGCATCCACATTAACACATAACCAGTTCACTGGCGGGGGAGACCAGTGATCAATGTAAGCACACTGTTGAGCAGTTGAAGCACGGGTGGTGCGAGCAGCAACCCACTCAGACCAAGCCTGTCGAGCCAAATTAAGAACCTGTCATGCAGAACACCACTTATTCTCCCAAAAACCCCGATTTCTGTGAGACCATATGGCCCAAATTACTGCCAAAATCTCCCCAAAAATATTCATTGGCATGATATTTAAAGCATCAGAAAACCATGATTCAAAGCAGGGGATTAAACTCATTCTACCATCCTTGAAAAAAATCTTCCAAACCGATTGTGCAAAAGAACATGAAATTAAAGCATGTAAAATAGACTCACCTGCCACATTACACACCGGACAAACATCATGAATTGGTAGGTGACGTGCCACTAAATAACTTCTCGTAGGAAGACACAATTTAAGACATCGCCAAGCAAAATTCTTAAGCTTTGAAGAAACCCCAAGAGACCAAAAACGTTTCCAATTAGGTTGTGAATGAAGCAAACTGACCTGATTAAACGAACCCATTGCCAGATGATATCCAGATCTGACTGAATACAAACCGCGTCTATCAGGTTGCCAAAACCATGAGTCAACTTCACCTATACGCCTTCTTGGAATAGACAGAATTAAGCTACAGTCCCTATCATTAAAAATGGATCGGATAAGATTCACATTCCATCTCCCCTGCTGATCCAATAAACAGTAAACAAAATCGTTTTGCAAATCAGCCGGAGGAATAGAAGTTGGTCTAGGATTTTCAATATCTGGCAGCCACTGATCCTCCCAAATTTTAACTTGCATCCCATTACCAATCTTTCGCAGCAGCCCTTTGATAATTAACTCTCTTCCTGCTAAAATACTTCTCCACACATAAGAGGGATTATGCCCAAGACCAGCTTGTAAAAAATTAGAAGAAGAAAAGTATCGTGCCTTAAGAACCCTGGAAACAAGAGAATCAGACTTTGTTACCAATCGCCAACTCTGCTTCGCTAATAAGGCCAAATTAAATTCATGGGTACTTTGGAATCCCATACTGTAGACGAAGCCTACCTCGCGAGCTTTCACCCACGGGAGGTCCGCCATGACTACTACGGTGCTGTTTGGACTCGAGGTCCACTAGAGAAGATGACTAGCTCGGCAGGGCCGGTGTCGGAGAAAGAGTCGCCACCCGGATTTTAGGTCCGAGAATGTTACTGAGATTCCTTGCGGGAAGCAAGTGGGTTCGGGAAGTTAGGTACGCTTGGTGAAGGAAATATTAAGCACCTCCAAAATCGCCCGGTGAACCCACCGGCCTCCTACTTAGCATTTCTAAATACAATCAAGCCATTAATAACTCTTTTAAGCTTTTTAAATTCGTTTTGAATATGATTTGTTTGAAAAAATCATCTTTTCGTGTCATATTGCATAGTTGTATACAAAAGAAAACAAACAACAAAATATTACAATCCCAAAAGTAATGATATAGGTGCAAAATTAAATACAATTACATCCGGGCATTCCCGGGTCTTCAATCCGCTCCAAAACAATATCCTCACATACTCATATCAAAATAAAAGGTTAGAAAGAAATAACATGACTATATAATTAATTATGGTGTAAAAATGGATAAAGGACTAAATTGAATAAATTTATTTAAGGACCTAATTGGAAGAAAGTGGAAAACTTTAAATTAAGGACCAAAGTGAATAAAATATAAAGTTCCAAAATAGGGACTAGAATGAATAAAAGGAAAAGTTCTAAATTAGGGGCTAGAGTGAATAAAATGAAGTTATTGGGTTAGAAATTAAAATGAATAGAAAAGAAAGTTTTATCATAACTATTGATGCCTAAACGATTGTGAGATAAAATTTATCTTGAGTTGATTCGTTTATCCCAAATCATTGTTACGAACGAAAAGAACCAATTAGATCAATAATATTAACTTGTAATATTATTAATATCAGAAAGAATAAAAGTATAAAAAAGAGTAGGTTGATTGAAGTAAAAAAAAAGGTTCAAAACAAATGATTTAACTGGTAAATCATTGCTTTATAGTTAAATTAAATCAATTTAGGGATCAAATATATATAGAAAATATATTTGACAGCCTATTGACAATAAAAATCAACAATGAAAAATAAAATAAAAAAGGGGAAGAACAATCTTTATTTCAGAGTACCAAATATTAAATAATAGACAAGATTTGTCCCTCAGAAACCTTTACCTAGGTTGTGGGATGATTGGAAAAATCACAAATATTGGAACACGAATGATGAACGCAAAAAACTAGAATTTATTTAGAGTGATTCGGTAGAATTTCGACTATTTTCTGTCTAATTTTCGTCCTATTTTCGTCCCCCTTTAAAGGCTGCTATTTATAGGCTAGAATTAGGGTTTCGGGTCAATTTTGAGATTAATTAAATGAGACAGGGGTTAAAAGGGAATTTTGGACATTAGGTTTGTGAAAAACCTAAAATAGGAGAAGGGGGCACGGATGGGCCTGCTGCTGGGCGAGCTGGGCCTGCTGCTGGGCCCTGCGCGCGGTCCAGCGGCCAGCAGCAAGAGCCCATCCGCACCAACGGATTACCGACGGCATTTTCCGTGTAATCCGTCCCAACATTTCTTTTAGGTAAAAAATGATCTTATCGATCTCCGATTTTGACGATTCTTGTGCCATTGGACTCGTTTCGACGAGACTGACATTTTTACGTCTAATAACCTAAGGCTAAAACTGACCCGAACTAAGGTTATTTCCTATTTTATCCCGAATTTCACCTAAAAACTTCAACTAGTCACAGATTCTTCGTTAGACCTCCGAATTGAGTCCGGAAAAGTGCGTTATGAAATTTTCGGGGGACATGACTCACTAAGATATCCTAAAATTCAATTTGGTTCTCTGAAAACTTTGGTTTTGGATGAAAAAATGGTTGACTTTGACTTTCTAACGAGGGATTTTTTCCGGGATCCATTTCTGATCATATTTCCAATCATCTTAAAAGGTTTTCATCACAGGGCTATGACTCCAGTATCTACAGTTGCCCCTACTTTATCATGCATTGTGAGTTGTGTGCATTTTTAGAAAACTGAATTCAAAGTAGATGTTCTGAAAAATGGTTTTTGCCCCTACTTTGAAGATGTAGAAAGAAAATGTATGTAATGGAACAAAGTATGATAAAGTAATACTCACCTGGAGTTGGAGGATGTTGTGACTGATTCATCGATCCAGTCTCTTAAACGACTGGGAGCAAATGGATATCTGATTATTGATCTCTTCAGCAATCTCAGATTGTAGGTCACTTCAACGACCTGTTGTTGTGGATCTCTTGAACGATCTCTGATTTGTAGGTCTCTTCAACGACCTGTTATGGTTGATCTCTTCAGCGATCTTGCATTGTAGGTCTCTTTAACGACCTGTGGATGTGGATCTTTTCAACGATCCTGGATTGTTGGTCTCTTCAACGACCAGTTGTGGTTGATCTCTTCAGCGATCTCAGATTGTAGGTCTCTTCAACGACCTGTGTTGTGGATCTCTTCAACGATCCTGGATTGTTAGTCTCTTCAACGACCAGTTGTTGTTGATCTCTTCAATGATCTCAGATTGTAGGTCTCTTCAACGACCTGTGGTTGCGGATCTCTTCAACGATCCTAGATTGTAGGCCTCTTCAACGACCTGTGGTTGCGGATGTCTTCAACGATCCTAGGTTGTAGGTGTCTTCAACAACCTGTAGTTGCGGATGTCTTCAACGATCCTGGGTTGTAGGTGTCTTCGATGACCTGTAGTTGCGGATGTCTTCAACGATCCTGGGTTGTAGGTGTCTTCGACGACCTGTAGTTGTGGATGTCTTCAACGATCCTGGGTTGTAGGTGTCTTCAACGACCTGTAGTTACGGATGTCTTCAACGATCCTGGGTTGTAGGTGTCTTTAACGACCTGTCCCAAAAGTTGATTATTCTTGTCAAATAATCCACTTGTGAGCTACAAAACCCCACTCTCCCTTCAAGAGCCATTTGGCTTTGTTGAATGATTGATGATAATTTTTTCTGTGACCCAACTCTTCCTTCGGAAGCCATTTGATCTGCAGAGGACAAAACCCCACTCTCCCTTCAGGAGCCATTTGGCCTTGTTGAATTGATGATAATTTTTCTGTGACCCAACTCTTCCTTCGGAAGCCATTTGATCTGCGGATGACAAAACCCCACTCTCCCTTGAGGAGCCATCTGGCCTTGTTTAATTGATGATAATTTTTCTGTGACCCAACTCTTCCTTCGGAAGCCATTTGATCTGTAGAGGACAAAACCCCACTCTCCCTTCAGGAGCCATCTGGCCTTGTTTAATTGATGATAACTTTTTTCTGTGACCCAACTCTTCCTTCGGAAGCCATCTGATCTGCAGAATACAAAACCCCACTCTCCCTTCAGGAGCCATCTGGTCTGCAGAAGACAAAACCCCACTCTCCCTTCAGGAGCCATCTGGCCTTGTTTAATTGATTGGAATTCTTCTCGTGGACTGACTCTTTCTTCAGGCTGCTGTTGAGAAGAAATTTCTGTCTGTTGACAATTCTGTTATTTTTCTTAGGACTAAATTTTCTCATTCAATGCCCCTGGATTCTCTTGCTTCAGAAGATGTTGTTTTGGTGACGATCCCTAGAGTTTCAGGTATTCCCTGCAATAAAGCAAGATGCCCAATTTCTCGTAGAGTTGACATCAAATCAAATGACAAATGTGTAGTGATGCGTATGTGGCCTAATGTATGCATATATGCATGTAAGTATGTGTGTGCAAATGAATGTGTGTGCTAGACATGCATTTTACTCTGTGTTGTTACATTGGTACATGTGTGAAGATTATGCATGAATGGATGAAATGATTTCATAGATTCTCTTTTCAGACTCGAGAGATGGGGCATCTTTAGGATTAATGAATGATGTTTTAACGATATGCCCCAGTTTGTGAGAGCTTATACTGTCTGCAAATGATGATGATAGATAAGTCTGACATGAGAAGTTCTAGGGGCAAGATTTCAGCTTGATGAGGATAGATAGGTCTGACATGAGAAGCTCTAGGGGTGAGGTTTCAGCTTGATGAGGCTCATATCTTTTTTTTCAGGAAGTGTTGATATGTTCGTTTTTCCCTAATTTTTGCCTGAGTCGCCCTTTTTGGGTTTTCAACTCAGCGGGATCTCTCTATTGTTCTCTATCTCTCCTTTTGCTTGAACTGCCTATATAGGTTTTCAATTAAGCTTTTTAACATCTCACCGTTTTTTTCTCTATCTCTCCTTTTGCCTGGACTGCCTCTTTTGAGGTTTTCAATCCAACATTTTTTTTACTTTATTTTCATGGATGCAAGAGAAATTGGTATTTTGAAGTGCATGGACCAAAGAGTCATTGTTGTTGATTTCCATACTTAGCATCGAAGATGAGTTGGGGCTCAGTCTTTTGACCAGTGGAGAAGCCTTTTGAATGGGCTGACAGGTGATCGGGTCATGCAGATGTACCCTTGATGAAGGTTACAGCTTGGGTGTTAAACAGAGGTTCATGTGGGTGGATGCCCCTGAAAAACCTAAAGTGAGGCCTCATTTGCGTTTATATTGGGAACACCACCGTTGGGAGTGAACCATTGTCACTCACTATGCTGGTTGGTCTGCGTATATAGATGAGGAGTGAAGAACTCGATATATTCCTCAGTTTGGACTGGAGTTCACTACTCTCGATGATTACAAACGCAAGATGCTTCTGTCAAAGTCGGCTCTTGAGAGGACAACAAAGGAGCAGAGAGACCAAGCTTCAGGGAGCATAGAGATGGAGGAGTAGTCTTTTTTACTCAAATCTTATTTATTTGATTTTTTTTTGAAAATTCACTTGAGGTGAGATATCTATTGATTCAAACATTTCATCGTATATACAGCTTCTAACTGTTCAACTCAAACAGAACACTTGGCAAATATACATTGAATTGTTTATTGCTCAGATTCCTAACCACTGTTACTGAAGCGTGCCTTTACAGGTTTTCACGTTTCAGCTATTTTCTTTCCTCACTTTTATTCCCGGAATTTTCGAATGAATGCCCTTTTACGGGGTTTCACTCATTGGGGAAGTCCCTTATTATTGCATAGGTCGTCCTTTGCGGATTTTCAACCTATCAGGATTTTTTTTCTTTTTTTTTCATTTTTTTGCATTTTTTATGAGAAGGATTTCCTGGATTTACTGAGGGTGATCGTCTTCCCAAACTTGTGGCCGTGCTTGTCTTCACTTAACTGGACTCTTCATCCTGGCTATGAACTTCCATGTTGGATATGAACTTCTGAGAACATGATTGATAGACTCCAGATTTTCTTCTTTGACTAAAGTGAGCTTTTTCTTGAAGGCTTGATTAGCCACATGTGAAGCAGTATTGATCTTTTTTTTTCTTGAAGCCACTTAGTTGACTGTGTTGGCTTTTAATCTCATTCGAATTCTGAAGGATCTCATTCCAAGATGGATTTGGATTGCTTCATCTTCATTTCTCATTGCTAGACTTTGCCCCTAAACTTTTCTAGCATCTTTTTTTGTAGTCTCGGATTATCACATCATGGGTTTGTACCTTGTTGTTGCTCATGGAATAGGTTCAATTGTCGTCTATGGGTCGGTTGGCCCTTCATGCTTCAATCTGAATGGTGTATCCAGGTAACTGTGTCCATTTTGGAATTGGAGCTGACCTTCTCACTGAAATCTTGGTGCTTGAGAACAGTATGACTTCGGCTTACTTACTCGCCTCTTTGAGCTCTGTCAATTATTGGTTGACCTTCGTTGTGCACAAGAACTCTTCGCGTGATGAATTTAGGTCTGGCTTATCACTGTAAGGCCAAGGAAACCCTTCTCATGATTTATTTTGTTTATTCACTCCATTAATTTTCTCTCTTCAATGGTTAAATTCTGAGCAATAAGTATATTTTTGGGACTTTCGTCCATGCCATGATAGCAATAGAAGTGTTTCAAATGAGCGAATGTCAAATGCTGATATGTGGTGCAGATGAGAATGTAAAAGATTACTAATATAGCATAAAAACATAATTTTATTGAAAGAAATTCATGATGTCTTAAAAAACAAAGATAAAAGATAAAGACTAAAAATGCAATCCTCCATTCTCATGTTGCTTCAAGGAGCTTTAGGTGCCTCTACTTCATTAGTGTCCTCAATCTCGAGGACTCCATCTTCTGTTACTGCTAAGCTTATCAATGGAACAGAATGAGCAGGGAAAAGATTCCTCTTAGTAGGGGGTTTGGAGATTTCCTGAAGAGTGACATTTGTGACTCATGTACTCCACGTCAGGATGCACTATACGTGCCCATTCACATAACTCTTTGAAACCTGGTATGTAAGCATGTTGAATGACATTCTTAATAAAGGGCAATGAGTTCCGAATGACCATTTGCACCTGTTCCATCTCCACTATCTTGCTTTCTGCCATGGATGCTTTGGCTCTCCATCTTCCCACGAACTCTAGGAAGAGCTCTCTTGGTTCTTGTTTGATGCTCTCTAATTCTGCCAAGCTTACTCTGGATTTAAACTTGTGAGCATATTGATCAAGAGAGACCTGAATCATGAGATTCCAATCCTTCCTTGTGGATAATGGCAATGAGTGGTACCAAGCAAACGCAGAACCATTCAAGGATAAGCTGAAAAGATTGATGATTTCATCCCTACTGAAGGAAGCAGCATGCATTAATTTCGTATAATGGAGGACATGATCCATGGGATCCCCTTTTCCATTGAACCGCCTCAAGTCAGGTAGATTCTTCCCTTGAGATGAGACATCCTCATCCAGATGTTCATTATTCGACTGGTCTTGAACTAGAGATTGTGTAATGTCTATGACAACTTTCATCATTTCCTCGAACTGAGTTCTTCCCTCATTTTTCTGAGCCTCAACCCCCAGGTTGTTCTCTATCGGTCGTGGGGGAGTTGTTTCTCTTTCGACCACTTGAGCCAAGACTCCTGACAAGTTTTGAACCTGGGCTAACAGAGCATCCATGTGCATCCCTATCATACATTCTACCGTTGTTTTCTGTTCATTCAGAGCGATATGCACTTCTGCAACCATAATTTTCATTTGGTCCTCTAAGGTGTTAAACCGCTCATTGATATGGGCAAAGTGCTCTTCCAAAGTCCTTTGAGGTGCCATTGGTTGCAGGATTTTGTCTGAATAAGTTCCGTCTAGTGGATGGTTGTTACAATACAAATGGTTAGTATATAGATGATGCATGAAATGACTTTATAATGCATGCTTTAGTGGTGTGTGCTAAAAATAAAAGAAAGCAAAAAGAACAAACGGTTAGTGGAAATCACAAATAGCACGTATCACAACATTAATCCTTCCAACCTTATTCCTTCCATACACGTATTGGTTCAGGTCCTTTCCTGGGATATTTGGTTTTGGTTCGTTTTGCATCAACTAGGGATGCACGAAACCGACGACATGCATAACTCTCAAAGTGATGTAAATCAATCATCATACAAGGTTAGACTTTAGTTTGCCTTTAGGATAGACCGTATCAATTTTTTTTAGGTCACGCGGGACCATGGGATACGACGTGGGCTATCTTAATGGTTAGGGTCTTGTTTAGGACAAACTATACCAATAAAGTCTATAGAATCCGCCCATTTCAACATTTGGAGTTTTAAGTCTCCTTAGGGTAGTTTCCAAAACTTAGATATAATAAAGGTCATCCTAGACAAGTCGATGTCTTTTAAAATAGGTTATGTCAGCTTTATTTCGAAAGTACCCTTATGATAGAGTTGAAATCTCTATTGGGGTTCTTTCTCGTTTCAAGTATGACACGTACTACCTTTAAATGACATGTTCGTTCCGTTTACTATAGGTTGTACCAACCTTGATCTCAATTACTGTTTTGATTTGAAAGAGATGAAAAGCTCTTTTGAGTAAATGGAGACTTTGGGTGTAGTACACACTATACTAAAAGACTCGAAACCCTATTCTTTTGACATAGATTATAGCAAACTGAAATTTTAATTCTAATATGACATGACTTGGACAAAAGATGCCAAAGTGGTCTCTTTGAATCATGGTTTGTACCGACCCTAGATTTCATTTTCCCCTTATTGACGAAAGAGGTAAAATCTCTTTTTGGAAAACATGACATTTTTGGGTCTAGTATAAGTCATGGTTAAAGAGACTACTTAGTTCCTTTCAGAATAGGTCATGCTAAATTAGAATTTTGTTCCTTCTTTCGGGTTTGAACAAAGTTGTAAAATTTCAGGTATGTTATAGGCTATAACAAAAGACAAACAAAAGGCCAAAATACAATTGAAAATCAAATCATTATTAGGGTCATGCTTTATCCTAAGGGAAGTAACTAAAGCCATTACATGAGGTTTGGTTGAGACATGGGGACCATTGCAAAAAGATCAAACTATTCCTTTCGAATGGAGTTAGAATAGTCCAAAACTTTTTACAAGGGGGCATTGACACTAGGTAATCTCCAAGTATCGAATGGATCTTGAAGCACTTTCGTGAGAATTGCCCAAAAGGGTTTTCTTGATGCAAATGCTATGCAAACTTAAAAGAGAGTAAGATTAGTTCCAAGTGTACAGAAGAAATTGCTTTTCGGAATCAACTTCTCTGCATCCCCAGCAGAGTCGCCACTGTAGCTGAAGCCTACCTCGCGAGCTTTCACCCATGGGAGGTCCGCCATGACTATTACGGTGCTGTTTGGACTCGAGGTCCACTAGAGAAGACGACTAGCTCGGCAGGGCCGGTGTCGGAGAAAGAGTCGCCACCCGGATTTTAGGTCCGAGAATGTTACTGAGATTCCTTACGGGAAGCAAGTGGGTTCGGGAAGTTAGGTACGCTTGGGGAAGGTTAATATCTCCTCTAAAGGAAATATTAAGCACCCCCAAAATCGCCCGGTGAACCCACCGGCCTCCTACTTAGCATTTCTAAATATAATCAGGCTATTAATAACTCTTTTAAGCTTTTTAAATTCGTTTTGAATATGATTTGTTTGAAAAAATCATCTTTTCGTGTCATATTGCATAGTTGTATACAAAAGAAAACAAACAACAAAATATTACAATCCCAAAAGTAATGATATAGGTGCAAAATTAAATACAATTACATCCAGGCATTCCCGGGTCTTCAATCCGCTCCAAAACAATATCCTCACATACCTCCTTCAATTTTCGGTATACAAAGTTTCTCCCAACGTTGCCAACACAAGCCAGTAGGTGAATGTCCATTTGATTTCCACCAAAATTTATTCAGCAATTTATTGATATCGTCACAGAAATTCAAGGGAAGAAGGAATATACTCATCAAATAAGTTGGAATGGATTGAAGTATAGCCTTGATTAAAATTTCTTTTTCGGCTCTAGACAGCTTTGCACAACCGATGCTTCCGAAACATTCGCCTTGAAAAAAAGATAGCTATCATCCGCAAAAAATAAATGAGAGATTCGGGGAGCAGCCCTAGCAATTTTACACCCGTGTAACACACCTCTGGCTTCACAATCCTTAAGGAGAATCGAGAGACCCTCTGCACAAACAAGAGAAAGGAATGGTGATAAAGGATCGCCTTGCCTGAGCCCTCGTTTAGGAACAATTGGCCCCAATTCAGCCCCCTGTACCAAAACCTTATAACTGACAGTTGAGATACAGACCATGATCAATTTGATGAATTGTTCCTTAAAACCCAATTTTAACAACATCAGCTCCAAAAAACCCCACTCAACCCTATCGTAAGCCTTACTCATATCCAACTTTAGAGCCGCAAACCCCCTATGTCCCTGCTTAAGGCATTTAAGCTTGTGAAGAACTTCATATGCCACAATTATATTATCCGAGATCAGCCGACCAGGAATAAACGCACTCTGAGTATCAGAAATAATGGAGGGAAGAACTTTTTTCAGCCTGTTAGCCAATTTTTTTAACACAATCTTGAAAAGAACATTGCATAATGCAATGGGGCGTAAATCAGTAACCCGTTCAACAACTTCCTTTTTGGAAATTAATACAATCAAAGTTTCATTCAGACTAGATGGAAAGTGACATTGATTAATGAAGTTTGAGCACGCTTTACTTACATTGCTGTCAATAATAGACCAAAATCTTTGATAGAATGCCGGATTTAATCCATCGGTCCCGGGGCTCTTATTAGGATGCATTAAGAAACAAGCTGCCTTTACTTCATCCTCAGAAACAGGTAACAGTAAATCAAGATTTTGTTCTTCAGACACAAGTTGATTAACCAACGGAATTATATCAGCAGAACAACGCTCCTGACTTTGAAAGATAGAAGAGAAATAATCCAAAATGATTTCCTCAAGACCATTACCAACCGTACACCATGACCCTGATTCATCCCTGAGCTGATTTATATTGTTCCTTTTCTTTCTGGAAGATGCATATTCATGAAAGTACCTGGTGTTAGAATCTCCACTTTGAAGCCAAAATAATTTGGCTCTTTGTTTCCAAAAGTCCTCCTTTTGCTGAAGAACTTTAGCATACAGAGATGATGCCTCCTTAAATTGAGCAACCCCAAAAGAATCAGTTCTGCCTTTATATCTGTCCAACAACCTCCTTGCCGATTGAAGAGCCTTATGAAAGTTATTCTCCAAAGATGAACTCCATTCCGATAAAGCAGCAGTGCACTGCTTTAGCTTATACGAAATAGAACCATTACCACTACCCTTCCAAGCATGCTGAACAACTGAAGCGCATTGCTCCTCCCTGAGCTAGGAATTCTCAAATCTAAACCTTTTAACCGAACATCGTGCAATCCAAACTCTAAATTTTAGACAAAGTGCCAAATGATCAGAAAAAATTGTTGCAATGTTGTTCAAGGTTGAACCAGAAAACAGATTACGCCAGCTAGCATTTACCAACACCCTATCCAATCTTTCTTCAATCCATTTCTGACTACCACGGCCCGATTCCCACGTGAATGGATGACCAGTCATACACAAATCTGAAAGATTACAATCAGTAACAGCAGACCTAAACCCTTCAAGTAACTAGTTAGCTTGTCTATTCCATCCTCTCTTTTTTCAGAAACATGGAGGATATCATTAAAATCCCCGACACAACACCAAGGTAGAGAAGAACATGTTGACAAAAATCTAAGAAGATCCCACGATTCTTGTCGTCTATGACGTTCAGAAAAGCCATAAAATCCCATCAAACGCCATAAAGGAACATTAGGTAACTGAACCTGCACATCAATGAAGTTAATATCAGAATTCAGCAAAGTAACCATATTCTTTTCCTTCCATAGAAGAGCAATACCACCACCATGCCCCAAGCCTTCCACCACAAACAATCCTTCAAACCCCAGCTTCCTCCTCACTAACTCCACATTATCTTTCTTGATCATAATCTCCATCAAAAACACAAACATGGGCTTATGGACCCGAACCAAGTCCATCAGAACATTAACTGTTCGCGGATTGCCCAATCCACGACAGTTCCAACTTAGGAGACTCATTGCGCCTGGCGGGCCTGGAAATCAGGTTCCACCTTGAATTCATTATTTGATTGATTATCCTGGATATAATCCATAAGACTATCAAGTCTTGGTCTCTTAGGATCCAGTATGATACCTTCTTCCATAATCACCCCTGAATCAGAATTTGAACCACTAGTATTGCTGCTGAGTGGAATATGTGGTGTCTTGGTTGTGCCTTGACCATCGCCAATGTTTCTACCTCTGCTAACAGCCTTTCCTTGCTTGATACCCTCATTCTCTCCCCTATTCAACAAAGAATCCTCCTTCCAAAAACCTTCCTCCTCCCCTGAATAGTCCCTAAGCCATTCTCTCCCAATCTGAATTGTTGCTCTCCTACTAGGTGCCCTAAGAAAGGACCCAAACTGTCTTTCCACATTCATGTCAGGTAAATCAAAAAGAGCAGGACAAAATTTATCCAAATTACCAACAATTCCACAATAAAAGCAAAACCCATGTAATCTCTCATAGCGGAATTGAACCCACAGCCAATCGCCCCCACTGCGCTTTACCTTCAATCCGCTCTTAATCGGCTTTCGAATATCCACAGCCACTTTGATTCGTAGGAAACTGCGGCGCGTGTTGAAACAACTTTTCCACAAGATTTTGATTTGACAAAATCATCCATGATTAAGAGGCAATTAAATTTAGATGCTTTGATTTAATTGTACTAATATGTTTGTTCAATATTGAGTACAAAGATATATAAAGTAAAGACAGGACAAAAGTCAGCATAAGCAAAGCTGAGTGGAAAGCAACTCAGCATGACAGAATGGAAGCTGAGTGGAGTAAAACTCAGAACCAAAACGAAGCTGACTAAAGTTGAGGATTTCTTCAGAAGCGGTTACACAGAACGGAGCTGACCAAGTATGCACTCAGCTTAGAAGTCGAACATCCGAAGATTACGAAGAAAGCTGAATGTCAGTCAGGACAGCATGAAGGATCCATTCACTAAAGGACAAAGTCTGCCAATCTTTTGCACCAATAATTGGAACCTCGAAGACACCTAAAAGACTAATTCCAAGAGTCATGGGACGTTGGATTATTGGTAAAAGACAACTGGCACAAAAAGACAAGCCAGACGCAAGAAGACAAACCTGACGCCTGAAGAAAACAGTGAAAGGGAATGGCGGAGCAGTCTGAAGACTAACCAGAAATTGTTCCCCAAAAGAGCCGTTTTGGTGTTAACGGTAACAACAATTCAAGGATCCAAATCTGCAATTTCCTTCTATAAAAGGACAATAAAGAACCTTGGATTATCACTGAAGTATAAAGAGAAAAATAAAAAGAGAGAAAATCTTGAAAGCACTCAAATACAAAAGGATCTTACACCCACTTTTCTATTCTCTGTGTAAATGCTAGTTTGATTGTTGTGTAATCATCTAAAGTGTTCTTTAGCATAAAAAGAACAAGTTTGTGATCAATAGGAATATTGAGAGTGTTAAGTTGAGTGCTTGGTTGTAAGCATTCAGTGGTAGAGAAATCTAGGTGCTGGGTTGTAGCACTTAGTAGGAGTTGAGTAGACGAATAGAGGAAGGTACTCTTGCATATTCAACTGCCTTGTAATTGGTTTGTGCTCTACCGTTAAAGAGCTCAGTATTGGATTCAAAAAGCCCGGAGGACTCTGGGGACTGGACGTAGGCAGAAAGGCCAAACCAGGATAAGTGATACTGAGTAATCTCTGAACTCTCTCTTATATTGTATGTGTTGTTTGCTAAATTTACTCAGCATATAAATTGGCTAAGCTGACCTTGAGTAAATAAGTGGTGCTGAGTTAGAAGCTGATCTCCAAGAGTGTCAATTCTCAACTCACAAGAAAACAATTTTAGTCAACATCTGACTAAAGCTGTCTTCAAACATATCTCACCAAGCTGACCAAAAGCAGAGTTAATAAACTCTCAAAATTACTTCCAGTCAGCTTAATTAAAACGCGAAAAAGTTATATTAGTTCCTAACCCCCCCTTGGAACTAATTATCAGGGACCAACAAGTGGTATCAGAGACTAAGCTCACTACTCTAAGATTTAACAATCTTGAGCTGATCCCTAAAAATGGGTGAGAATAGCACTCGGTTTCTAACCCCCCCCCCCCTTGGAACTAATTATCAGGAAACCAAACAACACAGATACTCCCTGAGGGACTATCAATCACTAGACCTCCCCTATTCTTTGGGTCAAATTATACATTCTGGAAGAATAGGATGAAAAACTTTATTCAAGCCACAAACATGAGTGCATGGCTTGCAATTGTTCAAGGTCCACATGTGCCATACAAAACTGTTAACGATGAGAAAATTGTTAAAAGTGAGGCTGAGTGGACAGAGGATGACCTCAGAAAATTACAAAATAATGCTTCGACTATAAACATGCTTCACTGTGCGTTAGATGCTGCAGAATACAATAAGATTTCAGGTTGCGAGTCAGCACAGGAGATTTGGAAGAAGCTTGAAGTAACCTATGAAGGCACAAGCAAAGTTAAGGAGTCTAAAGTCAATCAACATATGAGACTCTATGAGCTGTTTGAGATGAATGAGAATGAAGACATCTCAGAAATGAACGCAAGGTTCACAAATATTATAAATGAGCTAAAAAGGATTGGAAAGAACTTCACTGAAGAGGAACATGTGAAGAAAATTCTGAGAAGTCTGCCTAAGAGTTGGCAAGCAAAGAAAACAGCCGTAGAAGAAGCTCAAGACTTGACTACCTATAAATATGATGAGCTGATCGGATCCCTGCCGACCCATGAAATCTCTATGAAAAACTTTGAAGCCAAAGAGAAAGAAAAATCAGAAGATAAGAAACAAAAGTCACTTGTCATGAAAGCTGACTCGACTGAAGCTGAGTCAACTGATGATGAGGAAATAGCCATGTTCACCAGAAAAATGAAGAAGCTGTTCAGAAGGAATGATAGGAACGGCAAAAGGTCATTTAGAAGAAATGACAAGTATAAAGCCGAGTCAAATGACAAGTACAAGAAGGACAGCTCGAAGTCTGTCACATGCTTTGAGTGTCATCAAACTGGGCACATCAAGTCAAGCTGTCCCAACCTCAAAAAGGAGAAGAAGGGAAGCAAAAAGGCTATGGTAGCCACATGGAGTGACAGTGATGTGTCAACATCATCCGAAGCTGAGCAAAATGAAACAGCCAACATATGTTTCATGGCAGATGATGGAGCTGACCAATCCCAATCTGAGCAAGCTGACCTCTCTGAAGATTCCGAGCAGGAGGAAAACAACAATGAGGTAACATCCTTACTTTTGCTTAGAAATGAAATGGTAAATGCCCTGAGTGACTTATATACACTAACTAAGAAGTGTAACAAAAAGATTAAGGCACTCAGCAGGCGCTGTGATGAGATTGAAGAGGTCAAACTGAGTGACCTCCGATATCTTCTCCAGGACAACTCTGACTTGCATACCAACATGCAAATCCTACATAAGTTTGTCACGGAGGTTCAATCTGAGTCAAAGAAACTTAGAAAGGATATCACAATGTTACAGAGTCAAGGGAAGGGCCCAAATAGAAATAAACCCCATGCTGAGTACGCAAATACTAGTCAGCATAAGCAATTTACTCAATGTGAGTGTTGTGAAAAAAGGGGACACACAAAGGATGTGTGTTGGCATAACAAGCGGACTGTCCAATGTGACTTCTGCGGAAGAAAAGGGCATACCACAAAAGTATGTTGGCATGCCCAACACAATAATGCTGACTATACTCAGTTCAACCCACAAAGGGTACCTTTTTGTGATTTCTGTGGTAAGCCAGGCCACACCATAAAAGTATGCCGTCACAAGTTAAAATATGATTTTGCACCTGTTTATACTAACAAGAGAGGACCCAAAGGAAATTGGGTACCTAAAAATGAATAGTTTAAACTGCAGGTCAGCTTGACATGCGTGGAGAAGTCAAAACTATGGTATATAGACAGCGCATGCTCAAGGCATATGACAGGTGATGAAACTCAGTTCATCACACTAGAGCTTAACGAGGTGGAAGTGTAAGCTTTGGAGACAACAAGAAGGGTAAGATAGTCGGCTCAGGTACTATCGGAGGTAACCCAACTATTGAGTCTGTCTCCCTAGTTAAAGGTCTCAAATACAATCTGCTGAGTGTAGCTCAGCTTTGCAAGAGCGGCAGAAGGGTTGTTGTAGACACCGAGTCGGAGGACCTATGACGAAAACCTGTAAACAAGACGATCGAAGCGGTTGATTCCGGAAGTTTTAAAACAAAAATATATAATAAGAAAGGAAAAGTTAATGTGAGTCACGGTCGTCAAGTGGACGGCTCGCGAGTGCTCAGCGACGTGGTACGAGCGCCTAGCGGCAGCCGACGCGTGTCCGACGACAGTTGGACGCACGCCCGGCAGCGCGGGGCACACGCTTGACGTCCGTTGGGCGCGCACGCCCGGCAGCGCGGGACGCGCGCTCGATGACTGTGGGGCGCGCGCGCCCGACAACGCGTGACGCAGGCCCGATGGCCGCTGGGCGAACGCGCCCGGCAGCCGCTGGGCGAGCGCCCAGCGACGTTGGGCGGACGCCCAACGTTAGTTGGGCGCGCGCCCAACTGAAGTTGGGCGTACGCCCAACTAGGTTGGGCGTTCGCACAACCGGCTTTAGGCGACGCCCAATTTTCTTCGGACGTCGGCCAAAGTTTCCGGGGATCCGTTGCCTATATAAGGCACGGATCCCCATGCATTTAGGAGGAGGATTTTGGAGAGCTTCTCACACTAGAACATTTTCTAGAGAGAGAAAGTTGATTTTTTTGGGAGAGAACATTTTTTTTCCTAAAAATTGAAAATCTCCAAAAAGTTAAATATTTTATCAAAAACATAAAAAACACCGGAAAATCACTACTCGTGGAATCGACCGACTTCGACTGTCAGATACCGAACTTGAGGTATTATCCGAGGACTAGACTCGTTTTATTTTATTTTATTTATTTCTTTTATTTATTTATTTTTATGTGATAATTTTATTTATTTAGTTATTTATTTATTTATCATGTTTTATTTAATTTTTCGTATTTATTTAATTTCCGTCTCGTATTAGATAAACATTCGGTTTTGTTTTTAAAATAAAAACCTCGTTTTAATATCCCAATACGAACCGTGATCCGATTCAAAGGTAGTTCGGGTATTAAAAACGTTGTAATTATAAGTTTTAGAAAATTTTTCTAAATAACGTTTTAAATAAAAAACATCGTTTAAGAACCTCCGTTATAGACTATGATCCATTTTTGGTAGTTCGGAGTTCCAAAACGATAGAATAGATCTAATTTAAGGTGTTTGAATAAATCTGGAAATAGTTGGAGCAGTTCTGTAATTTTTCGTTTCTGTCACTAAAGGCTGTTTACCGACGGATTTTCCGTCGGTAAAGCTGCTGAAATGTAAAAAATGCTGTTTTGGTCCCTCTTTCTCAACTTTTAGACCTTTGGTCCTTTATATATATATGTATATTTATGTAACACATACTTTCAAGCTATTTTGAAATACTTTGTACATATAGTTATTTAATGTGTTTATATATTATTAATGTGATTTAATAAAAGTATATGTATATATATATAGATTTTCCTTTTTATTCATTTAAACTAGACCTATTTGGGCATTTTGGGGTCAAAAGCTAATTTCTCATTATTTGGGGATATTATTATCATTTTTATCTATTAATCAAAGTCTTTATTGTTTATCTTTTAAATATATATGTATAGTATCATTTCTATCAAAATATGTATACATATACTTTTCTTCTTTTCCTTTCAAATTTCTTATATATATATTATTTGGGAAAATGTTTTGATGGGTTGGATTTGAGATTCAATTTATCATTTGTTGTTATTATATTCTAGTAAGGTAATGGAGTGAAAAAAGGGAAAATAAATCACAAAAAAGAGAGTTTAATTGGTGGGTTTAAATTAAAGCTTTTTAGACGTTCTTAAGGTGTAAATAAAAGGTTTTCTTATCACTTTAAACCGTTTCTAAAACATCACGTTTTAAAACCTTAATTCGTTCTAACGACGGATTAAGCGAACCTTGTAATTAAAACCGTTTCTTAAATTGTACGTAATGGAGTTTTGAATTATTTTCCTAATTAAATGGTTTTTGTACAAAATAAATTGACTTGTATGTTTAATCACGTTTTCTTGTTAAAGCTTTTATCTCAACATTTTCAAACGCTCGAGTCGTTCCAACGGCGATTCGAGTGAACGTCATTAACGGGGTTTTGAAACGTACCTAAATCGTTCCAACGGCGATTAAGGTACGAACCATGTAAATAAACTCATTTTTGGGAAGTGAGTTTAGTTTAGAGTTAGTGTGTAATACGAAGCATAAATCACATTGTAAACAAATCAATTCTTTCTTCTCCCCCCTCTCTCTCCTATGTATTTTGAACTGATGTAAATGGGTGATTCTTTACCAAAATGGCTTTCGATAAATGCTGAAAACGGTTTTCAAAACGAGAAAGAAAAGGTTTCAAATGAATTTTAAACTTAAAGAAATATGCGATTAGTCCGTTATCGCCTAACACGCTGAGTAGGAGGCCGGTGGTTCATAACCGGGCAATGTCGGGGTGCCTAGTAGCCTTTCTCCGGAAAGGAGCTAGCCTTCTCGGCTCGTACCTAAGTTTCCCGAACCCTCACCGGTCTCCCGCAAGGGATCGGTGTTCATTTTCCCATTCGTGGGTGGCGACTCTTCCATACTCCGAGCTCCGATCCTGCCGAGCAGCTTGATTCCACGATTGGTTGCTTTCGGCGCCAATCACCGCTTACGTCGCCATGAGGTGTCCACCCCCCGGTCCGCCCGGGAGATTAGGCCGCGGTACCTCGTCTAACAAGTGGCGACTCCGCTGGGGAAGCGAGAAATTTGATTCCGGAAGGCGTGTATTAAGCCCTTAACGGGGACGGATCGTATTATTTCTTTTCGTATGCATTCATAAGCATTATTGCAAACCTTTTGGGTAATTTCCGCGAAACCTCTAGCGAGAGTCCATTCGTCGCTCGAAAGAGGCTAGTGTAAGTTCCCCCTTACAGTAAGGCGCCAAAGGGTCCCCATCCATTCGTTAGGGGCAAATTTGTGCGGTCCTGTGAGGTCCCGCGATCAGCCGTGTCAGCATATAGTAGCCTTAGAAGTTGCCATAGGATTACCCGTTACCATTTTTGATGTGATAAATGAATCAGTTCGTGTTTTCAAATGGCCATGATACGTGTCTAATCCTAAAATATGTAAAGAAAATGAAATGATACGTTAATATATACTCTTAAACCGATATACAAACTACCCCAAAACATCGAAACGATTCGAACTAAAGACGACTTAGTCATCTCGTATGAATGAACTTGTGCGACCCGTCTGGCCCCTTTCCGTGTCCCGAAGAAGGCACCTGTTCAGGAAATGCGTTATGACGTAAGCACGTATTAGTATGAATCGGTTTGGTATTGAGTATAGTTATATCTCGATTCAAAAGACTATATTAACGGTAGCCGTTATTCACATTCTTTAAATAGGTTGGGATAAAACGAGATTATGACAGAACGAAAACAAAGAACATTTCTGTTTTGAACGACCCGGTTGTAACGTAAAGAGTTTTGCAAACATGGCCCGTCCCTTCCGAATAAAAGACGAGCTCTTACGTTATGCCTTGCGTTGTTCTTAAGAGAAATGGACGTGTCCGCAAAAGTGACTAAGAAAATAAAAGAAAATCAAACGACCAAAATCATTCTGTATTTACGATATATGTCAATCCCGAGAGTAGTTAAAGAAAATGAACCAATGTCGTTAAATACGTGCCTTGAACTGGTATATACGCCGTTTAAAATCATGAAGCCGAATTAAGACAAGAAACCGTGTGATTGCACCATATGGACGAGACTGTGGGTTTGACTAATGGCTCGATCATTTCGACCGTTACCAAAACTACAAGAAGTATGGACCGATCTGCGTGTTTGCTTAACTCGTGCCTAAATGAAAAAGAACGGTAATATCCCTGCTTCGAATAAGCATGCGATTCAACGAAACGTTGATTTTCTATAACCACGCTAGGATGGTATATCCCGTAAACTAGAAAGAAATAAAAGTTGTTAATAGCCAAAAGATTATCGTGCGCTCAAATAAGACTCGCCGTCTTTTTACGTAGCCAAAACGAGCAAACGGATTCTTAACGCTAAAAACAAACACGTTACGCGATGAGTCTGTTCCTTAAAATAAAAAGTGATTTCATCACTAAATAAACACGTGGTTACGTCTCTCGATAGATCCAAAAGATCCCGTCGTAATCCAAAAATCGAGACACGAACCCACGCGAATAAAAGGGAACGAGTCATTGTTAATAACGAACGATTGAACCAGAAGAATAACTCGTACCGCGTCTAAATCCGAGATACGCTCAAAAGGGAGTCAAACCCCGAACTAATGCGTCTCGCAAAATGACAAAAGACGGGTTATTCCGAAAGGACAATCCATTTGGTCGATATCTTAGTCACTGAACGCTGATACGTTAAAACGAACTGTATTGTCTGATGGATGATTTACTTTTCCGCAATAATCATCGGCATCACGCGTCCCCTGGACCGCAATGTGAGCCCCAAACCAAAATCCTAGGAAAGAGACTTGGACCATCGAGTGTGTGGAGGAATAAGGGTGGAAGAGAGATGCTGTGATACGTGTAATTAGGCTAACGTTTGTTCTTCTTATCTTATATATCCGTAAATAAATAAACGCACACACCACGAATCATGCATATAAAATCATGCATACATACTAATGGATGACCGTTCGTGCAGACTTCATCATTAAGCTGTTGTGGTTTCGCGAGAGTAACCGGTTAGTCAGGCAGTTTGATCAGCTGCAGATTGACAGTTCTGAATCGGCAGTTGTGGCTTCGAAATCACCTTCGTCCGAGTATACTCATTCTTCCGTCAGTATGTCTGCGACCGACGAAAAAGTGGCCGGATTGGAAAACTCTGTGAATAACATTAATGAGCAGTTAGCCGCGATAGTGGCCCAGATAGCTAAGTTGGCCATGAAGGATGACAAGAGTGGCAGTAAGCACGCTGAGAATGAGGTGAACGATGGTCCCCGCTTTGGGAATGAGGACGACTATCAGGATTATATCCGGAAACAGCTTGAGAAAGAGAAAGCTAAGGAAGAGGAGTGGAAGCAACACATCACTCAGGAGGTGCATGATCTACGTGGGGGAAGTTCCAGGAGTCAGGACTTTTATAACTTGAAGAATTGTTTATCGGCAACTGCTTTGCCTTTGAAATTCCGGCTCCCTGACATGAAAAAGTTCGATGGAACTGGGGATCCCACTGCCCACATGAATCAGTATGTTGCTGTGATGAAACACACGATCCTGACTGAGGATCAAGTCCTGGGGCTGTTTAACACTTATCTGGAGGGGGCTGCCCTCACATGGTTTCATGCGTTGCCGATGGTGACGAAGAGGGATTGGAAAGAGTTAGCGAAGTCATTCATCGCTCAGTATAGCTTCAACACCATGCTTGAGGTCACTTTGAAGGAGCTTGAGAGCACTAAGCAGCAGACTGGGGAATCTTTTTCCGATTTTATAAGAAGATGGAGGGCCAAGGCTGCGGTTATGAAGCAGAAGCCGCTTGAGCAGGATCAGATCCGAATGGTAGTCGGTAACACATTGCCGTATATTAAGAATGAGCTGTGGTACATGCCTTTTACCGATTTCAACCAAATATATAGCTGCGCCTTGACAGTTGAGGGGGACGGAGAACCAAAGAAAGCTTATACCAAGTGGACAAAGTCTGGATATAGTGCCGGAGGGCCAAGTGTGAGTGCAGAATCTGCAGCAGTGAAAGTGCTTGATCTTAATGCTATCGAAAAGAGGCAGTTCGCCAAATTTGATCAGACCTACGAAAAAGTTTTCGAACGATTGCAGAAAAAGGGGTTGTTGAAAGCTCTTACTCCTTATAACAAAACTCCGCCCACTCAGCAGATACAAGCTAGGGGATACTGCAAATTCCACAGCAGTTATGGGCATACTATTGAGAACTGTGAGAGGTTGAAGCACGAGATCCAAGATTTGATTGAGGAGAAGAAGATAGCTGATCCTTCGTCAGCGAACCCTTCCACTAGGCGTAATCCATTGCCTAATCATAGGGTGAGCATGATCGGAGTCGGTTTGAGAGAAAGTGTAGTAATGGAATCCTTCGAGGAAGGCGAAGAGGAGTTGTTGGACTCCGACGAAAAGAGCAATGTAGGAAATGGTCTATATGTGTCCTTCCTTGGCAAGGAACAGAAGGGTGAACCGATGGATGAAGGTTTGGACGGTGGAGCACCGTATGATGAAGATAGCACCGAAGAGACTGGGGAAGGGCCATCTCGGACTATTGTGCCAGAGTTGAGTCTGTTTAGTGGTGGAGAGAATCCCGATGTGCACTTGCGTGAATATATGCACGATATGTTTGTTGAATCCTTCGGGGTGGACGAGATTGCTCAGTGGTTCCACCATTCGCTAATAGGCGAGCCTTTGGGGTGGTTCCACTCATTACCCGACTCTTGCAAGCATGATTGGGATTGATTGTCAGATTTATTTCTAGAAAAGTACCAAAGAGCTGAGGACAGGACTGCAGAGCGCTTCGCGATACAGATCGGACCTATCAAGCTTTCGCTACCGAGGGTCAGTAAGTATAATGGCAACAAAGATCCTATGGAACACCTTCACTTCTACTTGTCGGCCATGGGGCCTTTGGGTTTTAAGGAAGAAGAGATCACCAGTTTGTTCTGTAATTCATTGATGGGTGAGCCGTTGATGTGGTATATGTCACTTCCGATGCATGTTAAGACCGATTGGGCGGCAATGACAAAGAGGTTTATCAAATAGTATACGGTATGGATGCTGGCGGAGCAAACCCCGGAATCACCCTCTTATGAAACACCCGAGGCAGTGTTGGCAATGCCTAGGTATGGTGGATACCAAGATCCTGTTGAGCATACGAGGTTATTCCGCAACCATATGTATAACACCGGGTTCCCGCAAGGTGAATTACATGAACATTTCCCGGAAACCCTAATGGGAGAAGCCTTGTTGTGGCACCAAGGCCTATCAGAAGAGGAAATGGGTCATTGGATACCACTTAGGAGTGCTTTTATGGCGAGATATGAGATGTATGTTCCATGGACGGGATCCCTGGAAGATCTGGATAGGATCAGGCAGTTCCCCGAGGAACCATTCGTGGATTATGCTAGGAGGTGGAGGCACCGCTATGAGCAGTGTCATGAAACAATGAGTGATAAGGTGCAGCTTATGTGCATACAGAGAGGCGCAATTCTGTTGGCGGCGAGGAGGATGAGTAGGGTATCCCTCAGGGATTATGATGATTTGATAGGCTGGGCTTTGTATGGATCAGCGGATCCCTTTTATTTGAATTCAAACGTTCCTCATGTAATGGATCTGATGATTGTGGATATTTGGGAAAGTTCCTCGGATGAGGAGGATACTGATCGGAGGATTCCTATCAATATTTGGGATGAATCTGATGATGAGCCTGAAATCGCCGTCATGACAAGATCAGGTCGAGTGGCCGAGGGAAAGGCACCTATGGTGGAGACTGAGATAGGGGAAGGATCGGCTCCCAAGCCAGATGACCAAGTCCTCGAGCAGTTGAAGAAAACACAAGCTAAGTCTACGGTGTGGGAAGTCCTATGCCATTCCAAGTACCACCATGAAAATCTGATGAAAGAGCTGCAGAATTTGGTTATTTCTACCGATACTGAGCCGGAGGCATTAGTAGGGGCAATCATGGCCCGAAAGAAAACTGAAATCACCTTCACTAATGAAGATCTCCCGGAGGAGGGGAAGGCTCACAACAAGCCTTTGTACATCCGAGCTGAAATTAACGGGAAGAGGACTAGCTGTGTGATGGTCGATGATGGATCAGCTATTAATGTATGCCCACTGAAACTTCTGTCCAAATTAGGAGTAGAAAGAGGAGATTTGACTGCCTCAGAAACAGTGATCAGGGCCTATGATGATAGCCGTAGGCACATCGAAAGAGTGTTTAAGGCCAAGCTGAAGGTGGGGCCGCATGAGGAGGAGACTGAATTCACTGTGTTAGATATACCGGTGACGTTCGTCGTGTTGTTGGGACGTCCGTGGTTCCACAAGTTGGGAGGTGTGCCCTCCACGCTCCATTAAATGATCAAATTCCCCTTCGGGGAGGAGATAGTGACAATTAGAGCTGAGAAATTGAGTTCGGTGGCGGTATTGGGAATTGAGCCTCAACTTTTCTCCGGATTCCAAGTTTCTGGGATCTACGAGTCTAGCATGACCTCCGATATGGTGAAAATGATGAAGGGGGGTTTCATCCCCGGTATGGGCTTGGGAGCACACCATCAAGGGTTGCCAGAATTTCCGGATTTCAAGAGTCAGAAAACCCGGAGGGGTTTAGGATATGAGCTGGGAGGTCCGTCCAACACAAGTGGTGAAGGAAAGGTAGGCCTAAAGAAGTATTTTGTGAATGAGGGGCACGAAAAGGTTTATTCGGGGACTCCCGAGTCATGGACTAGCACCGAAGGAAAGATTCTGCCAGGTTTTGAGATCTTCAATGATGTTACTGACTGGGGCAAAGGAAAGGCAAGCTGCTTCGTCGAGGAGATCATGATGTCAGTTTGAACGCCGAGGAGCAGGTCATCACTATTGAGGCCACTGTGGGAGCGGTGGATGAACCCGGTACCTCCAAAGCTTATGAGGAACCCGAGAACCCTGACGATGAAAATTGTTTTACTGCCTTATTTGAATCCGATGATGTACTCGCCAACACTATCAATGAAATGAATTCTGATTTTGCTTACTTGCTTGATATTGATCATGATCATTCCATGCATTCTCATTCATATAATATGCCTACATTTGAAATCAATACAATAGAAATGTCAACTTTCAATCTTGGCACGGATGAAAATCCTAAACTTATACAAATTGCTCAAGAATTAACTATTGAAGAGAGGAAAGAATTTGAGAGAATAATTAAAAAATACGAAATAGTGTTTGCTTGGACATACGAAGACATGCCAGGAATTGATCAATCAATCGTGACTCACCGTAATCCAACATACCCCGATGCTAAGCCCGTGAAACAGAAACTCCGACGCATGAGACCGGAATGGGCGGATAAGATCAGAGAAGAAGTGAAGAAGCAGTTAGAAGCAGGGTTCATCGAAGTAATCGACTATCCCCCGTGGGTCGCAAATGTAGTGCCCATCGCAAAGAAGGACGGCAAAGTGAGAATGTGCGTCGATTATAGAGATCTTAACAAGGCGTGCCCCAAAGATGAATTCGCGCTGCCTCATATTGACGTGTTAATCGACAGTGCAGCATCGAGCGTATTACACACGAATGTGGACGGTTTCATGGGCTACATGCAAGTTCAGATGGCCGAGAAACACAAAGCAAAAACCCCGTTCACAACTGAGTGGGGAACATACTGCTATAGGGTGATGCCGTTTGGTTTGAAAAATGCCGGGGCAACTTACCAGCGAATGGCTACGGCACTATTCCATGATATGATACACAAAGAGGTAGAAGTTTATGTGGATGACATGATGGTCAAGTCGGAGACGAGAGAGGGGCATTTCGCTGCACTCGAGAAGTTTTTGGCCCGAATTACAGAATTCAAACTAAGGTTAAACCCGAAAAAGTGCTTCTTCGGCGTTTCATCGGGGAAAATCTTAGGCTATGTAATCGGAAACAAGGGAATCGAGGTAGATCCCGACAAAGTGAAGGCCATACAAGAAATGCCGGCACCAAAGAATGAGAAAGAAGTGAGAGGGTTTCTGGGGCAGGTTTAGTATATCAGTCGGTTCATAGCAAGACTCACGGCAATCTGCGAGCCGATCTTTAAGTTGCTATGGAAGGATCAACCCACGATTTGGAATGATAAGTGTCAACAAGCCTTAGAGAACGTCCGGAACTACTTGTCTAATCCACCAGTTCTGAGACCGTCTAAACTTGGAAAACCGCTTCTCCTCTATGTAGCAATCGAAGAGCGATCTATTGGGGCAATGCTGGCCCAAGAAGGGGACATCGGTGTGGAGCACGTGGTGTATTATCTGAGTAAGAAGTTCCTGGAATACGAGCTTAAGTATAACATGATCGAAAAGACGTGCGTGGCAGTAGTATGGCTAACAAAGAAACTACGGCACTATTTTCAATCCTACAAGGTGATCATTATTTCCCGGATGGATCCCGTGAAGTATCTGTACCGAACTCCGTCTTTAACAGGGAAGCTAGCCCGGTGGTTGTTGCTTTTGTCCGAATTTGATATCGAATATGTAATGAAGAAGGTTGTCAAGGGGAGAGCCGTAGCAGAATTTCTGGCCAACCAACCTCTGAACGCAGAAGAGGAAGAGATAAACTATGATTTCCCCGATGAGCACTTGAACGCAATAGAAGTTATACCATAGAAAATGTTCTTCGATGGAGCAGTTAATTCGAATGGAGCCGGAGTAGGGGTGCTACTTATCTCACCAGAAGGAGAAAGGATCCCAATGGCAAAGAAGCTATCCTTCCCTCTCACCAATAATATGGCCGAATATGAAGCGTGCATCTACGGGTTGGAGTCATTAGCAGCACTAGGAGCATCATATGTTGAAATCTGGGGCGACTCAAAACTGATTATCGAACAAGCGCAGGGAAACTGGGAAGTGAGGGAAGAAAGGTTGCGTCCATACCTAGACCAGTTGGAGGGATTGGTGCAAAAATTCAGCGAATGTCGTTTTTATCACATTCCTCGAGCACAGAACCAGGCAGCGGATGCTTTGGCCACTTTGGTATCAGTATGGGATAACCCTCGGAACCTTGCCTCGAAGCCTTTGGTATTGAAGAGGTCTCAAAAACCATGCTACGAAGATGTAATGCTGTTGGGGGCAGATGAAAAACCTTGGTATTTCGATATCGTAAACTTCATGAAGAGTGGAACATACCCGGCAGAATCAGAACTTAGGGATCAGGCTGTGATTAGAAGGTTAGCACAACAGTTCGTCATCCACAACGACTTGCTTTACAAAAGGCACACCGATGGTTTACAACTGAGGTGCTTGGATGCGGGAGAAGCCCGCGAGGCAATGGAATCAGTACACTCGGGAATTTGTGGAGCCCATATGGGAGGAGCAGTGTTAGCAAAGAAAATCATAAGGCAAGGCTTCTTTTGGCTCACCATGGAAAGAGATTGTAACGAATATGCGAAGAAATGCCATGATTGTCAAATCCACGGAGATTATAATCATTTACCAGCTATGGAACTGACACGTATTAGCACCCATTTGGCCGTTTGCGGCTTGGGGCATTGACATTATCGGAGAGGTGAGGCCTAATGCTTCGAACGGGCACAAATTCAGTGCAGTCGCTATTGATTATTTCACCAAGTGGGTGGAGGCAGAATCATTTAGCAAGTTGGGGTCTAAACAGATAAGGAAGTTCATTGAAAAGCACTTGATCACCACATTCGGAGTGCCTCATCATATGATCATGGATAATGGGGTCCAGTTTCAAGGAGAAGTGAAAAGTCTATTCCAAGAGTACGGTATTGAACATCATAGGTCTTCTCTGTATCATCCGCAAGCTAATGGCGCAGTTGAGGCAGCTAATAAGAACCTTAAAAGGATTCTCGTAAAGACAGTAGAATCGCATCGGAACTGGCACGAACAGCTTCCGCTCGCTTTATGGGCTTATCGCACGACAGTTAGAACGTCAACTGGGGCAACGCCGTTCTCCTTGGTATACGGTGCAGAAGCCGTTCTCCCAATTGAGGTTGAAAAGCGATCGTTGAGAATCGCAGTAGAAGCAGAGATTCCCGAGACGGAATGGGTGAAGAAACGGTATGAACAGTTAGCATTGGTGGACGAGAAAAGGATGGAGGCCCTTACCATGTGCAGTTATATCAGCGAAGGATGGCCCGAGCCTTCAACAAAAAGGTCAAGGCCAGCCCTATCAAAGAAGGGGATATGGTGCTAAAACAGATCCGTGTGACGCACACCGACCCGAGGGGCAAGTTTAGGCCAAACTGGGAAGGGCCGTTCTTCGTGAAGAAGATACTAAGCAAAGGAGCGGTGAAGTTAACTACTATGGACGGCATGGAATTCTCCAAACCTACCAATCTGGATAGGCTTAAGAAATACTTTTCGTAAAAAAAAAGAAAGAAAAATTCCCGATAGGTCGAAAACCCGCAAAGGGCGGCCTATGCAACAATAAGGGACATCCCAATGGGTGAAAACCCGAAAGGGCACTCATTTGAAAATTCCAGGATAGTAAAAGGAGAGATGAAAAATCGCTGGGATCTGAAAACCGAAAAAAGGCAGGTCCTGGTAACGGTAGTTATATCTTGAGCAATTATAAAAATAATGTATAAGAGGCTAAGTATTTCTGTTGTTTGTAAATAAATAAAGGCATGAGTATATTTGAAGAGAATGATTGGGATCGTTATAATTTACTGAATGCAAGATAATATGAATCATGAGTTATACATTTCTTATCTTTCTTTTCACAATAAAAAGCCTACGTACTATCTACCCCACTCCCTATACACAAGCTATACATCGGGGTAATTCTAATAAAAGCTACGAAGCTATACATGATAAGCCTAATAAGGAGGGAAATCCCAGTGGGCCTCAAAATCCCTCACATGTGACGCCCGCTCCGCAGATAGGGTCTCCTCGGCGACTCGAAGTCTCTCCTCGGCAGCTAGGCGCCCCGCAGTCTCCTCCCGCACCCTCTCCTCAATAGCAAGGCGTCCCGCGGTCTCCGCCCGCATCACCCCAGACCAGTGGTCGTTCCTCTCCCGATACACCTGGCCAACCCTGGCATCGGCCTCCGGCAGCGTTTCGCTCTGTCTCAGCTCATGTGCACGGAGATCGCTCTGTAAAAAAGAAGAAGAAAAAACAGATATAAAAAAGAAATACAGACTATAATAGAAATCATACATACACATGTGCATACATTCCACTACACTAAAATAAAATAAAGATACATACCAGGTGGCTGGCGCAACGCAAGCTGAGTCGATCTCTAAAGAAACCAGATAGCCCCACATAATCGGTGCACGTCTCCCTCGAAGTCTGGAGAGCGTCTGAGGGATCAAACGGTATCCTCGATGTAAAGGCAGGAGGGGCCATCTCGACATCGGCATAAGCCACTCTGGACTGGTCGTAGCAAACTGTCGCGAAATCCCTCCCAAAGTCAGGGATGGGTACGCCTAAAGGGGACCACTCTGGTCGAGCAGTGACAGAGGACTCGCCGGCACAGTGTGTCGGCTCGCTCGTAGATGCCTGAGCACGGGCATCATCGAAGAAATCTGACATATGGGCACTCCTCCAGGAACCCTCCTGCAAGCAAAGGCACAGTAAATACCACTAACTATCTCGTAAATAAAAATAAATAGGCCGAACCACTCACCGGAACTGCCTCCCGACCGAAGACTGCAACGACAGCCTCCTCCGAAAACACGTCCGCCATGGGGTCCACCTCCATCGCCATCGTTGGGGCATCCCTCGCGCTCAATAATGTCGATAAATAGGGAACACGGCCCCCGGCATGAACCCATACATCTCTACCAGCAAAGCGGCGAGTCAAATCCCGACGAATGACCGATAAGGGCATGGTCCGCACCGCAAACATGGAGACGAGGATCTCGCCTGGTGTCCAATGCGAGGCACTAACCCCGGTGATGCCCCGGTCGCCTAAGTACTATGCCCGCACGCAAGGGCCGGTAAGCACGCTCTGCTGCTCCTGGATCAGGGTGACGTACGCGTAATCGGGACCGAAGTCAAGGTCGTCCCACCTGAATCTAATCTGAAAGCACAAAGAAAAAGTCAGGTCTGATCAAACAAAAATCTAGCGCGATTAGAAGATATTTACCTGCCCCAAGGTCCGTGAATCAATCCAATCTAGGAGCTGCGCCACCGTCTGCCTCTCCCCGGTACCTAGACCGAACTCGCTCCATCGAGCCATAAGTGGGGGCTTCACTACCCGTGGCCTGTGCCGACGCTCGCTGGGAAGAATTCGCCTCTCGTAGGCCCAAACCTGCTTGTAAAAATAGAGGTTATGAACAGAATGCGCGAAGAAGATAAAAGGGGCAAGTTAAGGATGAACCACGTACCAGAAGAGCAAAAGTGTAACCGCCGAATTCCTTCCGCTTCCGGCAAGTCAGATCCAAAAACTTGTACATGTAAGCTAGACCCGCTCCTGCCCAATCGTAAGACGCCACCGCGTCCAAATCACTGAAGGCCTGAATAAGACCCGCATGTATCGTCCCGCTCTTGGTGCGGAAGATCGTCTCGCCTAAAGCATATACCAGGAAGATGCGGACAGCCAGATCAGTGTCGTCGGTCCCACAAAAGTCCCTACGACTCAAAAGCCCCGAGGTAGTGATGAACTTCGCCGGGGTGGATTTGACACCCGTGTAAACTCCCGGCCCGATCAAAGCAGCCAACCTAGCACGATCAACCCGTGGACGTATCGTATCAAAGGAGAAGGGAACCGGAGTACCACTCCCCCGCAGCCCGGTCAGTAAAGAGAAGTCGCGGGGCGAGATCGTCATCTCTCCGAACGAGAGGTGGAAGGTGTGGGTCGAGTCAACCCATCTCTCGCATAAGGCCCGTAGGCCGAAATGGTCACACACCCCGTTGGCGCGGGGCAGCGCTAAAATAAAGGGCTCAAAGCCCGACTCTCGCACACGGGCTCTCACCGCGGCGCCTAGCATGGAATACCACACATGAATATCTGCCGTAGTCCCAGAAATGTCGATGAACTGGAAAGAACGGAACAGGTAAGTTTAAATGTTGCTCCTAGGCTTGCATCTGATGAAAGCACGTTAATCTAGTTATTCTTTCGGTTAAATCTAACCTAGAGACATCTTGTCAATTTGGACCGTCATTTTGTGAAATCTCTCCCTTAGGGTTGTTTGCATAGGATTTGATTAATTCATTATTCTTTGATCTACTCTCGTCCGCACTGGCAAAGAGAATTATTCAAGTTTTTACTATTCACGTGCATTAGTCAACTTTTCACTATTCACGTGCATTATTCGAGTTTTTACTATTCACGTGCATTAGTCAAGTTTTTACTATTCACGTGCATTAGTCAAGTTTTTACTATTCACGTGCATTATTCATGTTTTTACTATTCACGTGTACTATTCACGTTTTTACTATTCACATGCATTAGTCAAGTTTTTACTATTCACGTGCATTATTCACGTTTTTACTATTCGTGTGTACTATTCACGTTTTTACTATTCACATGCACTATTCACGTTTTTACTGTTGGCATGCATTGCTCGTATGTTTACTATTCACATGCATATAATTCACATTCTTCCAAAAAGACAAATAAAGTGTTACTTGCAAGCAAAGAAATTCATGTTTTCTAACTAAGATTTTCTAAGGCAACCTAGGGATTAGCATGCAAATCATGTTCAAAGTAGGGATACTAAAGCCTAGAAATTTAGTCAAAAGATGAGGAAGTAAGAAAGTACTTACCTGGTTACAGCGGGTCTGGCTCAGATGAGATGTGGGGTCCTGAAAAGGGTCCATTGTAGTAAGGTTCACGAAACCCTCCTCCATGCCCTTCGTGCCATCATATTGATCCAAATCCATCCCGAGAATAATCCAAATCAGAAGTTAGAGAGAGAGAGAAGAGAGAGAAGGTGTGGGGTTGGAATGAAACCCCACCACCTTATATATAAAAGGGGAATGGCATTCCCGTAAATATTGAAAAAGGTATGATGTGACATAAAGGTAAAAAGTAAATAATTAATTACCAGGTGCACAGACCTCCGATTTGCAGTCCGTTTTAGCCTGCGCTTCTGCCAGACAATGACCAAAAATGTCGAGATAGAACTACAGATGACAGCCAATTTTTACAGAACAGCGACACCAGTCAAAATACAGACGACAGTCAACAGAAAAATAATTATTAGTTTGAATCATTCCGGACTAAAAAGACGTTCCTATCGAACCATTCAAACCTCCAAGACACTAGCTCCAGTGAGAAAATACAGACAATGGTGTTTTAAAAGAATTCAGAATTGTTAGAAAGAACCTTTGCTTTTGAGTCGTTTTACCCGCGGTCGTAGACCAGGGTTGCTTTTGAGCCATTTTACCCACAGTCGTAGACTAAGGTCGCTTTTGAGCCATTTTACCCGCGTTTGTGGACCAGGGTTGCTTTTGAGCCATTTTACCCACAGTCGTAGACTAGGGTCGCTTTTGAGCCATTTTACCCGCGGTCGTGGACCAGGGTTGCTTTTGATCCATTTTACCCACGGTCGTAGACCGGGGTCGCTTTTGAGCCATTTTACCCACAGTCGTAGACTAGGGTCGCTTTTGAGCCATTTTACCCACGGTCGTAGACCGGGGTCGCTTTTGAGCCATTTTACCCGCGGTCGTGGACCAGGGTTGCTTTTGAGCCATTTTACCCACGGTCGTAGACCAGGATTGCTTTTGAGTCATTTCCCCCCCGGTCGTAGACCAGGGTTGCTTTTGAGCCATTTCCCCCCGGTCGTAGACCGGGATCGCTTTTGAGCCATTTTACTCACGGTCGTACACCAAGGTTGCTTTTGAGCCATTTTTACCCGCAGTCAACTTAGGTTAGGGTCCGTAAGAAGAACATCCGCCGGCAGCCGATTCAAAGGCAAGGACGGAAAGAATCGAGAACGACGCCGAAACGCGCAGCGCAAAGGTCAGGTATTCTTCCTCCTACTCTTTACGTGTCTCTTACTTTTATATGTTTTACATTGCATGTGTTGCGTTAGCAAAAAACATTTTCAAAACACACACATCATTGTCAAAATAGGAAAGTAGGGCGACTGTAGACACCGAGTCGGAGGACCTGTGACGAAAACCTGTAAACAAGACGGTCGAAGCGGTTGATTCCGGAAGTTTTAAACAAAAATATATAATAAGAAAGGAAAAGTTAATGTGAGTCGCGGTCGTCAAGTGGACGGCTCGCGAGTGCTCAGCGACATGGTGCGAGCGCCTAGCGGCAGCCGACGCGTGTCCGACGACAGTTGGACGCACGCCCGGCAGCGCGGGGCGCACGCTCGACGTCCGTTGGGCGCGCATGCCCAGCAGCGCGGGGCGTGCGCTCGACGACCGTGGGGCGCGCGCGCCCGACAACGCGTGACGCACGCCCGATGGCCGCTGGGCGAACGCGCCCGACAGCCGCTGGGCGAGCGTCCAGCGACGTTGGGCGAACGCCCAACGTCAGTTGGGCGCGCGCGCCCAACCAATGTTGGGCGTTCGCCCAACCGGCTTTGGGCGACGCCCAATTTTCTTCGGGCGTCGCCCAAAGTTTCCGGGGATCCGTTGCCTATATAAGGCACGGATCCCCATGCATTTAGGAGGAGGATTTTGGAGAGCTTCTCACACTAGAACATTTTCTAGAGAGAGAAAGTTGATTTTTTTGGGAGAAAACATTTTTTTTCCTAAAAATTGAAAATCTCCAAAAAGTTAAATATTTTATCAAAAACATAAAAAACACCGGAAAATCACTACTCGTGGAATCGACCGACTTCGACTGTCAGATACCGAACTTGAGGTATTATCCGAGGACTAGACTCGTTTTATTTTATTTTATTTATTTATTTATTTTTATGTGATAATTTTATTTATTTAGTTATTTATTTATTTATCACGTTTTATTTAATTTTTCGTATTTATTTAATTTTCGTCTCGTATTAGATAAACATTCGGTTTTGTTTTTAAAATAAAAACCTCGTTTTAATATCCCAATACGAACCGTGATCCGATTCAAAGGTAGTTCGTGTATTAAAAACGTTGTAATTATAAGTTTTAGAAATTTTTTCTAAATAACGTTTTAAATAAAAAAACATCGTTTAAGAACCTCCGTTATAGACTATGATCCATTTTTGGTAGTTCGGAGTTCCAAAACGATAGAATAGATCTAATTTAAGGTGTTTGAATAAATCTGGAAATAGTTGGAGCAGTTCTGTAATTTTCCGTTTTCTGTCACTAAAGGCTGTTTACCGACAGATTTTCCGTCGGTAAAGCTGCTGAAATGTAAAAAATGCTGTTTTGGTCCCTCTTTCTCAACTTTTAGACCTTTGGTCCTTTATATATATATGTATATTTATGTAACACATACTTTCAAGCTATTTTTAAATACTTTGTACATAGAGTTATTTAATGTGTTTATATATTATTAATTTGATTTAATAAAAGTATATGTATATATATATAGATTTTCCTTTTTATTCATTTAAACTAGACCTATTTGGGCATTTTGGGGTCAAAAGCTAATTTCTCATTATTTGGGGATATTATTATCATTTTTATCTATTAATCAAAGTCTTTATTGTTTATCTTTTAAATATATATGTATAGTATCATTTCTATCAAAATATGTATACATATACTTTTCTTCTTTTCCTTTCAAATTTCTTATATATATATTATTTGGGAAAATGTTTTGATGGGTTGGATTTGAGATTCAATTTATCATTTGTTGTTATTATATTCTAGTAAGGTAATGGAGTGAAAAAAGGGAAAATAAATCACAAAAAAGAGAGTTTAATTGGTGGGTTTAAATTAAAGCTTTTTAGACGTTCTTAAGGTGTAAATAAAAGGTTTTCTTATCACTTTAAACCGTTTCTAAAACATCACATTTTAAAACCTTAATTCGTTCCAACGACGGATTAAGCGAACCTTGTAATTAAAACCGTTTATTAAATTGTACGTAATGGAGTTTTGAATTGTTTTCCTAATTAAATGGTTTTTGTACAAAATAAATTGACTTGTATGTTTAATCACGTTTTCTTGTTAAAGCTTTTATCTCAACATTTTCAAACGCTCGAGTCGTTCCAACGGCGATTCGAGTGAATGTCATTAACGGGGTTTTGAAACGTACCTAAATCGTTCCAACGGCGATTAAGGTACGAACCATGTAAATAAACTCATTTTTGGGAAGTGAGTTTAGTTTAGAGTTAGTGTGTAATACGAAGCATAAATCACATTGTAAACAAATCAATTCTTTCTTCTCCCCCCCTCTCTCTCCTATGTATTTTGAACTGATGTAAATGGGTGATTCTTTACCAAAATGGCTTTCGATAAATGCTCAAAACGGTTTTCAAAACGAGAAAGAAAAGGTTTCAAATGAATTTTAAACTTAAAGAAATATGCGATTAGTCCGTTATCGCCTAACACGCTGAGTAGGAGGCCGGTGGTTCATAACCGGGCGATGTCGGGGTGCCTAGTAGCCTTTCTCCGAAAAGGAGCTAGCCTTCTCGGCTCATACCTAAGTTTTCCGAACCCTCACCGGTCTCCCGCAAGGGATCGGTGTTCATTTTCCCATTCGTGGGTGGCGACTCTTCCATACTCCGAGCTCCGATCCTGCCGAGCAGCTTGATTCCATGATTGGTTGCTTTCGGCGCCAATCACCGCTTACGTCGCCATGAGGTGTCCACCCCCCGGTCCGCCCGGGAGATTAGGCCGCGGCACCTCGTCTAACAGTTGTATTTGATGATACTAAGTGTCAAATACTCGAGGGAAATACAAATGAATTAATTTTAACTGCCCCTCGTGTAGAAAATGTATACATGTTAAATTTAGAAAAACAGTTTTCTAAAAACATATGCTTAGTGTCTAAAGAGGACAACTCCTGGCTATGGCATAGAAGACTTGGGCATGTCAGCATGGACCTTCTTGCCAAATTAGCTAGAAAGCAATTAGTTGAGGGATTACCCAAGTTAAAGTTTGAAAAAGATCAACTGTGTAAAGCCTGTCAGCAAGGCAAACAAACTAAAAAGTCATTTCATAACAAAAATATTGTCTCAACCAAAAGACCATTGGAATTACTACACTTGGATCTTTTCGGACCTATCCAGCCACTCAGCTTGGGAGGTAAAAAATTTTCCTTGGTTATTGTAGATGATTTCTCTCGGTACACTTGGATCATCTTGCTGAGTAGCAAGGATGAAACCTTTGAGATGTTTACCACAATGATCAAAAAGCTTGAAAATGACAAAGACCTAAGAGTAGCTCACATTAGAAGCGACAATGGTGGAGAATTCAAAAACCAACAGTTTAATGAATTCTGTGAAACCAGTGGTATTGACCACAACTTCTCTGCTCCTAGAACACCTCAACAAAATGGGGTCGTTGAAAGGAAAAATGAAGGAAATTAAGGCTAAGGTATAGCAGCGGAAATATAAAAATTTTAGCCTACTTCCTTTTAACCATATGATCCGTTAATCGTTATTTCATATAAAGATGGATAAGAAGGAATACCTTTCGATGAACAATCTACCGTTGTTAAAGAAGTGCCCACAATTCTTCTCCGAGATTCCAAACACAAAGATTAATACGGTGAGGCTAAGATGAAATCAACCCTTATGAGATGCAACCAAAATAGATTGCCTCTAACAAACCAACACAAGATCAAAGAGAAAGAGGGATGAATAAGATTAATCGATCGATGGAACGCCGTATGAATTCTAGTTCACGAACTTGGGAATAGAATTCTTTTCTCTCACTAATATGGCAATTTCGAAAATCACCAAAGGGGAGGGATATATGCTTGGTCGAAATTCACTATAGGGGGTATATATATTAGCTTGTATCTAAGCCCTAGTTAGATAGGAATAGGTTACTTAATAGGAATTCCATTCGGAATAGGATTCCTAATTATTATCTTATAATATATCAAATACATTTAGGATAATAATAAATAACCTAATTGGATAATAATAGGAGTATATTAATCTAATTAAAACTCCTAATTAAATTATCTCTTAATTAATTTAATTCACAATCCTAATCTAATTAGGATTAATGGAATAAAATTAATTCCTTCCTAACATATATAAATTTCGGCCCCCTCCTAGTATTTGTGCCTTACTGGGCTTAATTGGGCTTCCATCTATTAATCATATCCATCTCTCTTTTGGTTCCAAGTCTTATGTGTGATCCATTAGGTCCTTACTACTTCTGGCCGTATGCAACCTATTAAATTAATTTCTTCAAGAATTATATTTAATCCCTTGCATAACGGAATGATGTACAGAGTATGTTATTGGCAAGTCCGTAATCATTCCCCCAGAGTCCGTTAAGAAGACAGGTTGATTCTGTCGTTAACCCTTCCGTATTAGTTACGGTATAATACGATCCTTTATCAACTACATCCTTGAGCTGAATCTTATGACTATGGGTAATGTCAAGTCACATATAGCGAGACGTTCATTTTACTTGTTATTGGCCGAGTCAACTCAAAAAGATAGGTTAAGTGAAATCTGTATTTCTACTCTTAAGTTATCACCTTGCAAGGGTTTAGAGTCAAGTCTTCCACAAGCGATCCTTGGATGTATCTCCCATTTATCGGGAGTGATAAATGCTCAATCCAATGTATAACTACCCTGAAATTACTTCCTGTGACACCCAACCTTTGCAGTTCACACCCCATAGTCATCTCTGTTAAGGATCGTGGGGCCACAGGATCAAAGTCTCACATTCAGTAATTCAGGATGACCAATTAACATTCCTTTGAGTCTGAGGATTAGTTATACCTATTAATACCAATGAGATGAACAGTTGACAAGGATGAATCTACCCATCCTGTTATCTCAAATCGGATCCCCAATCCTAATGAACAACGTTTCATCGGATCTATGTAACTGTCCAGATATCTGTATATATGAAGCTTGTGAGATCAGCTTTCTGTCGGACAAAAGACATTGTTACATACAAGTCTCAACAGTGATATATCAATCCTAAACATATCACTTGACTTGGGGTGGTTTTAATTTTATTAGTTTATTATAAAGTTTTGTCTCACTCCATGCTTGTATGAACACTTTATAATCACTTTAAACAAACCTACGGATTTCCTTTTATTAGAATTTATTTAGTGCTTAAAAGGGATTGCCTTTATATAGTTATAAAACATATATCTCATTAAAACAAATGATATAAAGAACAATTCATTTACAATAAGTTTGTATCCTGCAACAATTGACTATAGGACACAAAACCCCAACATACTCCCACTTGGACTAAAGCCAATTGTTTCTAAAACTTATCCCAGTAGAAGTTAAATGACGATCATGTACTTTCTGGGTTAAAGGCTTTGTCAACGGATCTGCAACGTTGTCCTCTGTAGGTACTCTTTCTATTCTCACATCTCCTCTAGCCACAATCTCTCTTATGATGGGGTATCGCTTTAGGTAGTGCTTGGATGCATTATGAGACCGTGGTTCCTTTGCTTGCGCAATGGCTCCATTGTTATCACAGTACAGAGTAATGGGATTGACAATGTCAGGCACCACACCTAGTTCTGTAATGAACTTTCTAATCCAAACTGCTTCCTTTGATGCTTCCGCAGCAGCGATGTACTCTGACTCGGTCGTAGAGAAAGCTACGCTTCCCTGCTTGGAACTTTTCCAACTGACCGCGCCCCCATTTAGGATAAACAGGTATCCTGATTGGGATTTAAAATCATTCTCATCTGTGAGATGACTAGCGTCTGAAAATCCTTATATTTTCAGATCTCCTTCTCCGTACACTAGAAACATATCTTTAGTTCTTCTCAAGTACTTAAAAATGTTCTTGACGGCAATCCAGTGCTCGTCTCCCGGATTCCCTTGGTAACGACTCGTTACAGATAACGCGAACGCTACGTCGGGTCTAGTGCATAGCATAGCATACATAATCGAACCGATCGCGCTGGCGTATGGGACTACAGCCATGTGTCGTTTGTCATCATCAGTTTTAGGACATTGATGATTGTTTAACTTTACTCCATGTACCATGGGTAAGTCACCTCGTTTCGATTCAAGCATGCTAAACCGATTTAGCACCTTTTCAATGTATGTAGCCTGTGAAAGACCAAGCAGTCTACGTGATCTATCCCTGTAGATCTTTATACCAAGTATATAGGCTGCTTCACCGAGGTCTTTCATTGAGAAGTTACCGGATAACCATATTTTCACTGACTGTAATAGAGCAATGTCATTTCCCATTAACAGTATATCGTCCACATATAGTATGAGAAATGCTATAGAGCTCCCACTTGCTTTCTTGTAAATGCAAGCTTCTTCGCAATTTTGTTCGAAACCAAATTGTTTTATGGTTTCGTCAAAATGCTTGTTCCAGCTTCTAGATGCTTGCTTGAGTCCATAAATGGATCTCTGAAGTTTGCAAACTTTATTTGCATCCTTTGATATGAAACCTTCAGGTTGCATCATGTATACATCCTCAAGCAGGTTTCCGTTTAGGAAAGCTGTTTTCACATCCATTTGCCAAATCTCATAATCAAAATGAGCGGCAATTGCAAGCATGATTCTGATTGATTTGGATATAGCAGCGGGAGAGAAGGTTTCGTCATAATCAACACCTTGTTTTTGATGATATCCTTTCGCTACCAACCTAGCCTTGTAGGTGCTAACCTTTCCATCCATGTCAGTCTTCTTTTTGAAGATCCATCTGCACCCAATGGGTTTTATCCCTTCGGGTTGATCAACCAAAGTCCAAACTTGGTTAGTATACATGGAATCCATTTCAGAATCCATGGCCTCAAGCCATGCTTTAGAATCTGGACTAGTAAGAGCCTCTTCGTAGTTTTCGGGTTCGTCGTCTAATACGGGAACCTCGTCATCATCTCCCACTAGAAAACCATATCTATCTGGGAGTTCACGAACTCTTCGTGATCTACGAATAGGTGCCACTGGAGTCTCATCTGATGGGACTTCTTCGGGTACCTCGACCGCCTCCATTGTTTCAGTCGGTGTTTCTTCCTCTTGAACTTCATCGAGTTCAATCACGCTTCCCTTTTGTGTTTCTTCGAGAAACTCTTTCTCTAAGAAGGTTGCGTGTTTGGATACGATCACTTTCTAATCATCTGGATGATAGAAGTAATATCCCATAGTTTCCTTAGGGTATCCAATGAAGAAACATTTATCAGATTTAGAATCTAATTTGTCGGACGCAATGCGTTTGACATATGCTGAACAACCCCATACTCTCATGAAAGAGAACACGGGTTTCCTACCAACGAACAATTCATATGGCGTGGAACTAGCGGATTTAGTCGGTACTCGATTTAGGGTGAAGAGGGCAGTTTCTAAGGCATAGCCCCAGAACGTCTTTGGAAGTAAGGCCATGCTCATCATGGATCGTACCATATCTAATAGGGTACGGTTTCTCCTCTCGGATACACCATTGTGTTGTGGTGTGTAGGGAGGTGTCCATTGTGAGCATATCCCACATTCAGTTAGATAATTCAGAAAATCATCAGAAAGATATTCGCCACCTCGATCAGATCGAAGTGTTTTTATTTTCTTTCCTAATTGATTTTCCACTTCATTCTTGAAGCATTTGAACTTGTCAAAAGCTTCTGATTTGTGCCTCATCAAGTAGATATAACCATAGCGAGTATGGTCATCTATGAAGCTAATGAAGTATCTGAATCCTCCTCTTGCTTGGACTGACATAGGACCACATACATCTGAATGAATGAGTCCTAGAGTGTCTGATACACGCTCACCTTTATTGATAAAGGGTGTCTTTATCATTTTACCTTTTAAACATGATTCGTATGTTTCCAATGATTCAGAATCGATTGGATCTATAAGCCCATCTGAATGTAGCTTTAGCATGCGTCTCTTGTTTATATGGCCTAAACGACAATGCCACAAGTAAGTTGAATTATCTAGCTTATGTCTTTTGGTATCAATTGCAAAAACAGGAGTTTTATCATCTAACACATAAATCCCATTTTGTGATATTCCTGAAAAATAAAAGATCGAATCTTTATAAAAATTGCAACTATTGTTCTTTATTGAAATATGAAAACCGTTGTCAACGAGACGGCTAATAGAAATAATGTTACGAGAAAGAACGTATAAACAAATCCTTAATTCTATTACAAGCCCAGAGGGCAAAAGTAAAACATAATCTCTAATTGCGAGGGCGGCAACTCTTGCTCCATTTCCCACTCGCAAGTTTATGCTTCCTTTCTTTAGTTCCTTAGTCTGTTTTAGCTCCTGCATATTTGTACAAATATGAGATCCACATCCGGTATCAAGTACCCAAGATTCAGATAATGAAACCGTATTTATTTCAATATAGAACATACCAGACGTAGAAACACCGCCTTTTCCCTTCTTGAGGGTGGCTAGATACTCCTTGCAGTTTCTCTTCCAATGCCCGTCTTTACCATAGAAGTGGCACTCTCCTTTGGGCTTCTTAACTTCCTTTCCCTTGGACACATCTTTCTTACCTTTCTTGGGATGTTTAGAATTGGGAAAGTTCCCTTTTCTTTTCTTCGATCCCTCGATTACAAGAGCCGGTATGGCCTTGTCTTTCTTCATATTGGGCTCAACTGATTTGAGCATGTTTGCAAGCTCTTCAAGAGAGGTTTGCAAGTCATTCATTTGGTAGTTCATGATGAACTGTGAATAACTCTCTGGGAGGGACTGAAGAACCAAGTCGGTACTTAATTCGTTGTCCATCACAAATCCAATACTAGAAAGTTTGGTAATATAGCCTATCATCTTGACACAATGTGTCATGACAGATGTGCCCTCTTGCATCCTGCAACGATATAACAGTTTTGATATCTCGTAGCGTTCGCACCTGGTTTGTTTCCCAAACAATTCCTTTAGGTGCATGATGATGGAATAGGCATTCATCTCCTCATGTTGCCTTTGTAATTCCGACGTCATCGATGCAAGTATGATGCAAGCGGTATGATCATCATCAGCCTTGTGCTTCTGATAAGCATCAATTTCCTCGATGGGAGCATCATCTTCAGGGACAGGGGGTATCGATGTATCAAGTACATACACAATTTTCTCGAACTTCAAAACAATTTTGAGGTTACGAAACCAGTCGGTGAAGTTTGAACCATTCAATTTGTTATCGGTAAGGATGTTTTGCAGATTGGTTTTAGTCATGATTTTAAGAGTGTGTGTTTAAACAAAACCTGAGAGTGAGAAAGAGTAAACGTATGTCATTCATTTGCTTTAAAGTTTAACAATCTAAAATTATAGGCCTTTTAATTTATTTCAGATTGCTCCCACTATTTTGCCAAATTAATAACCCTCCATATTAATTCGAAGAATTTCACAAATCCTTTAGTGAGCTAGGATCCTAACTCCTGAGATTTCGCCTTGAGTTTACTCAACAAGCTAGTCTCATTCATTAGGTAGATTCATATAATCAATCACATCTCTAATGTGATTCCTAGGTTATTGGGTTACTAACCACATTAGTAACTAATATGCTATTCATATTAATCCCAACCGTTTTGCCTATTAGTTTATGACAACATGAGTTTACTCATCCAATTATCATAATCTAATTTAAGTATTACCCCATATTCATGAAAAATAATTTTCGATAATTCAGGTGTTACCATAAGACCCCGAGCTTGAGTTTACTCAACAACCCAAAGGCCCCCAGTACTGCCGACTGAATTATAATATTAGGGAGGGGCAACCGATTTTAATAACTTACTTATTTACTTAACTTTTTAATGAGGGGTTTTATTTAAGTCTCATAATCTAACTTAGTCTTGATTTGCTTTAGCATACATCAGACATACATACATTCACATACATTGGCGTTATGGACACATCATCTAAATTATTCCGTCGAGCCAGAGACGGAATAAAAGGCCAAACCTAAGGAAATACTAACTATTACATATTTCTCTTTAGGTCCTCCGTCTTCTCCATGGCGCTTTGAAATTACATTTTAATTTCTATACTACTATAAGAAAACTTCAATTGAATTGAAGGGAATCAGATGAGAGGAGAAATTACAATAGATAGTAGAAAGGCAGGACGCGCAGGCCCTATTTCAAAAATACCAAAAGACTAAAAGAGGGTCCAAATATGTCCATAACTCCAAACATGCATAGACTCAATTAAATAAATTTAATTGGTTGATTACATAACCGGCTTATGTAATATTTAGGTTAATCACATTAACTCGTCAAATTAACTTTCATCCAATTTTACTTCTAATAGTTTTGTATCTTTATATTAATCCTTAGATTAATATAACCATATAAAACGTTGATTATGCTCGTCCCATTTATTTTGATTTTAATTCATTTAACACTTTGATTTACATATTGGTAAAAACAAACATTTAAACGAATTATTCATTCGATAATCAAAACAGAAAACTATTAATTTCTGAAACATATATATACATTTAACATAAAACGATTTTAAACCTATTTTAAAATCAAGTGGGTATCGGGCCGGGCCCGAGGGCGGGCTGCTGCCGATTGGCAGCAGCCCTTAGGGCACGCGCGGCGCTGCCGCCTTGCGGCAGCGGCGCCCCTGCGCCGCACGCGGCTGCTGCCGCGAGGCAGCAGCCGCGTGACAGCGGCCAGTCGCACCGTGAGGCGCGACTCGGGCTGCTGTCATATTTTTTATATATATATTAAATATATATATATATATATATATTTATATATATCAGTTCTAAAACAATTTTAAAACGGTTTTCAGAAATAGGATAATCTACAATAGATTTCCGTTTTATCATTTAGAATTAATAAAACTAATTTTATCAACCTAACTATAAAACTAATAGATTTTGTTATAATGATTATCAACCGAAATAATTAGGAACATAAGCATAATCAGTTTTAATTAATAATTAATCAAAACTTTATTTATCTTTAGAATTAATTAATCAATACTATTTGTCAATTAATCCTAATCATAAATATTTATTCAATCCTATTGAAAACTTCTATATTTTCATATATGAAATAACGGATTTAACGATGGCTCTGATACCACTGAAGGAAATTAAGGCTAAGGTATAGCAGCGAAAATATAAAAATTTTAGCCTACTTCCTTTTAACCATAGGATCCGTTAATCGTTATTTCATATAAAGAGGGATAAGAAGGAATACCTTTCGATGAACAATCTACCGTTGTTAAAGAAGTGCCCACAATTCTTCTCCGAGATTCCAAACACAAAGATTAATACGGTGAGGCTAAGATGAAATCAACCCTTATGAGATGCAACCAAAATAGATTGCCTCTAACAAACCAACACAAGATCAAAGAGAAAGAGGGATGAATAAGATTAATCGATCGATGGAACGCCGTATGAATTCTAGTTCACGAACTTGGGAATAGAATTCTTTTCTCTCACTAATATGGCAATTTCGAAAATCACCAAAGGGGAGGGATATATGCTTGGTCGAAATTCACTATAAGGGGGGTATATATATTAGCTTGTATCTAAACCCTGGTTAGATAGGAATAGGTTACTTAATAGGAATTCCATTCGGAATAGGATTCCTAATTATTATCTTATAATATATCAAATACATTTAGGATAATAATAAATAACCTAATTGGATAATAATAGGAGTATATTAATCTAATTAAAACTCCTAATTAAATTATCTCTTAATTAATTTAATTCACAATCCTAATCTAATTAGGATTAATGGAATAAAATTAATTCCTTCCTAACATATATAAATTTCGGCCCCCTCCTAGTATTTGTGCCTTACTGGGCTTAATTGGGCTTCCATCTATTAATCATATCCATCTCTCTTTTGGTTCCAAGTCTTATGTGTGATCCATTAGGTCCTTACTACTTCTGGCCGTATGCAACCTATTAAATTAATTTCTTCAAGAATTATATTTAATCCATTGCATAACGGAATGATGTACAGAGTATGTTATTGGCAAGTCCGTAATCATTCCCCCAGAGTCCGTTAAGAAGACAGGTTGATTCTGTCGTTAACCCTTCCGTATTAGTTACGGTATAATACGATCCTTTATCAACTACATCCTTGAGCTGAATCTTATGACTATGGGTAATGTCAAGTCACATATAGCGAGATGTTCGTTTTACTTGTTATTGGCCGAGTCAACTCAAAAAGATAGGTTAAGTGAAATCTGTATTTCTACTCTTAAGTTATCACCTTGCAAGGGTTTAGAGTCAAGTCTTCCACAAGCGATCCTTGGATGTATCTCCCATTAATCGGGAGTGATAAATGCTCAATCCAATGTATAACTACCCTGAAATTACTTTCTGTGACACCCAACCTTTGCAGTTCACACCCCATAGTCATCTCTGTTAAGGATCGTGGGACCACAGGATCAAAGTCTCACATTCAGTAATTCAGGATGACCAATTAACATTCCTTTGAGTCTGAGGATTAGTTATACCTATTAATACCAATGAGATGAACAGTTGACAAGGATGAATCTACCCATCCTGTTATCTCAAATCGGATCCCCAATCCTAATGAACAACGTTTCATCGGATCTATGTAACTGTCCAGATATCTGTATATATGAAGCTTGTGAGATCAGCTTTCTGTCGGACAGAAGACATTGTTACATACAAGTCTCAACAGTGATATATCAATCCTAAACATATCACTTGACTTGGGGTGGTTTTAAGTTTATTAGTTTATTATAAAGTTTTGTCTCACTTCATGCTTGTATGAACACTTTATAATCACTTTAAACAAACTTACGGATTTCCTTTTATTAGACTTTATTTAGTGCTTAAAAGGGATTGCCTTTATATAGTTATAAAACATATATCTCATTAAAACAAATGATATAAAGAACAATTCATTTACAATAAGTTTGTATCCTGCAACAATTGACTATAGGACATAAAACCCCAACAAAAAATAGAACCATTGTCGAAATAGCTAGGACAATGCTGAGTGAAAATAGGCTTCCAAAGTACTTCTGGGGTGAAGCTGTTCACACGGCATGTTACATACTGAATAGGGCTCTAGTTAGACCTATACTTAAGAAAACCCCATATGAGCTTTGGAAAGGACGAAAGCCCAACATTGGATACTTTCGTGCCTTTGGGTGTAAATGCTTTATACTCAATACAAAAGACAACCTCGCTAAATTTGATGCTAAAGCTGACGAGGCGATCTTTTTAGGGTACTCAACAAACAGTAAAGCATATAGAGTATTTAATAAAAGAACTCAGGTTGTAGAAGAGTCTGTACATGTTGAGTTCGATGAAACTGGCCCTACAGGTAAGTCAGCTCAGCCTGAAGAAGATGAACCAGGCTCAGCTTCCGCTGATCAACCAGAAGCCTCTGTGTCAACTATACAGGAGCTGACCCAAGGTAAGCAAGAAATTGAAATATCATTTGCTGACCAATCTATTCCTATAGAGATTGTAGAAACACCTCTTCCAAACGACTCAACACTACCCAAGGAAATAAAGATCCCAAGGGGACATATAGAACAAGCCATTCTTGATGCCGCCAACAACAAATTAATGACCAAAGATCAGCTTAGAAAATACCTCAGCAATGTTGCATTCGTCTCAATACATGAGCCAAAGAACTTTGCTGATGCTGAGCAAGGTGAATATTGGATCAATGCTATGCAAGAAGAGCTTGACCAATTCACCAGAAATGAGGTATGGGATTTAGTACCTAAACCTAGGAATCAAAAGCCCATAGGGACCAAATGGGTCTTTAGAAATAAGCTAGATGAGCATGGAAATGTGATTAGAAACAAAGCTCGACTTGTAGCCCAAGGCTACAGTCAGCAAGAGGGTATAGACTATGGAGAAACATTTGCTCCTGTTGCTAGATTAGAAGCTATACGTATATTGTGTGCCTATGCCAGTTACATGAATTTTAAACTATATCAAATGGATGTGAAAAGTGCATTTCTTAATGGCTTTATAAACAAAGAGGTATATGTTAATCAACCTCCTGGGTTTGAAGATCCAAAATTTCCAAACCACGTTTATAAACTCAAAAAGGCCTTGTACGGCCTAAAGCAAGCTCCAAGAGCTTGGTATGAGAGGTTGACCAACTTCCTACTGACCAGGAACTATGTCAGGGGAAAAGCTGACACAACCTTGTTTATTAAGAAAAAGGGTAAACATACCCTACTTGCATAGATATATGTAGATGATATAATTTTTGGTGCTACTGACGAATCTTTGTGCAAAGAATTTAGCCAACAGATGCAAACTGAGTTCGAAATGTCCATGATGGGTGAACTCAACTTCTTCATTGGACTTCAAATCAAGCAAGGTAAGAATGGCATCTTTATAAGTCAGTCTAAGTACACCAAGGAAATGTTAAAGAAATTCAGCATGGTAGATTGCAAACCAATATCAACCCCCATGGGTACTGATACTATCCTATGCAAGGATGAGAAGAGTAAGTCAGTTGATAGTAAACTCTATCGAGGTATGATAGGTTCTTTACTCTATCTCACAGCCAGTAGACCGGATATTCAATACTCAGTATGCTATTGTGCTAGATATCAAGCTGACCCCAGGGAATCTCATCTAACTGCTGTAAAAAGAATTTTTAGATACTTGCAAAGCTCAGTTGATGCAGGTCTATGGTATCCAACCTCAAATGACTTCACACTCATTGGATATACTGATGCTGACTATAGACGAGATAAGCTAGAATGGAAGAGTACTTCAGGAGGATGTCATTTCCTTGGAAGCTGTCTAGTATCTTGGTTCAGCAAGAAGCAATCATCCGTAGCTCTGTCTACAACTGAAGCTGAGTACGTGGATGCTGGAAGCTGTGTTGCACAAGTCCTATGGATAAAGCAACAGCTTGAGGATTACGGAGTCAAAACAAAGACAATAGAGATCAAATGCGACAACAAAAGTGCCATTAATCTATCTAAAAATCCAGTCCAACACAGTAGGATGAAGCATGTTAGCATAAGGCATCACTTCATCAGAGACCATGTACTAAAAGATGAGATCAAGCCGACCTACGTGCCAACAAATGATCAGCTTGCAGATATCTTCACTAAACCCTTAGCACGAGAACAATTCAACACACTAAGGGAAGCAATTGGTATGTCAAATCCACTCTAAATAATTCTGTATGATTGAATGATTGCTATACTGAGTGGAAATTTGAATGAATGTGCAAATGCCATGCTAAGTAAATTAACAATAAATATCTACTCTCTACTAAGTTTAAAAATAGAAAAATAACCTCATGCTAAATAGACATAAACATTGAGTGGTTATACTGAGTAGATACAAATGTTGAGTAAATATCACATGCTGAGTAGATAGACATATTGAGTCTTCATCTTATGCTGAGTAGAAGCACATACTGAGTGCTCAAACGTATGCTGAGTTATTTAGAGATAGACAAAACATTGACACTTAACATCACGAATGCTTCGAATTCTAGAAAAATCAAAAAGAAACCCACTCGCGTAAAATGAACCTACACGTGTAACCTCTGGCACCTTGGAAAGACGCACATTAATGGCAAATCCCATGCGCCGAAGATGTCATAAATGACAGAATCTTTGTCGGTTGAACGTCCCTAGGTAAAAACGGCTAGTTAATGAATAAGGGCCGCCGTAAATTTATATAAAAAGTGGAAGAATCCCCACTCTTCACTCCTTACGCTTGAAATCTCCTGAAATCGAACTTCTTTCTCTCTCTAAAAACCTCAAAACCTTCAAAAATGGCTCCCAGCAAAAACAAAACCCCTAAAACTCAAACCACAAACAAACCCACTCAGGCTGACCACGCGGGTCCTTCGACGGAAATAGAAAGGAAAATGATCAAAGTACACACAAAGGTCAACAATCTGGAGGTTTTAAAATGCCGATGGTTTTCTCCAAGTTTTGTCTCGTCTGAGAAACCATTCTGTGAATGGATCGAGAAGAACAAGTGGAAAGGTCTCTTTTCTCTTTCAGGAACAACCTATCCCAGGTTAGTACGGGAATTCTACTCGAATCTACGTGTTGATGCAGATGACTCTGACTATTTGGAGACCACAGTTAAAGGTCAGAAAATCATCGTAACCCCTGCCTATCTAGCCACCTTACTAGATTTACCAGACGAAGGAATTCAGTTTAGAACGACGAAGGAGAAAGTGCCAAAAGACACGGCTGAGAAACTCAAGGGGTTCTGTAAACCTAAGGATCATAAGGGCGAGATACCCAGCACTTGTATGGGAAAAGAACAGAAGATGGTCCATTACATGCTGACCAACTTCATCTTCCCCAAACTCAACTCAGCTTCATCCGCATCAAACTTCGAATAGTGCTTCATCTGGCACATGTTGACCTACACTCCGCTCAATCTTCCCATCTTCCTCGTTGGCGCTTTTCAATGAAGTGGTAAGAAACTCCGCTTGGGCTCTCTCATTACAAAAATTATTCAGGACAAGCAAATAGAGATGGTGAATGAAACAAGTACACTGGGGAGTGAAATCACTACAGTTCTACTGGATGGACTGTTGTACAATCAACCCTTAAAGGGATATGAAGGAGCTGGAGATGCTGAGGATGATGAAGAAGCTGAGCAACCAGAAATTGAGCTTGAAACTGAGCCTGCAAAAGATGTTGAGGCTTATGCTGAGTCACCTGAGACAGCTCAGCCTGAGAGAAGGAAGAAGAGAAAGGCTGTAGAAACCTGCTCAAAAGACATTCATGCTGTCCCAAAGAAAGTAAGGCTTTCATCAAAAGAAAAAGCTAAAGCTGACAAGGCTAAGGAGCAAGCTGAGTTAGCTGAGAAAATAAAAAGGCAAGAAGAGCCTGAGGATGAGGAAGAAGAAACTTCAGAATCCCCCTTAAAGAAAAGGAAAAAGGGTAACTCCTTAAAGATAGTGGAAGCTGTCCCACTAGCCTCTACTCAACCTGAAGGTCATGGAACTGACCAAGAAAAGGAAGCTATAGAAGAAACTGAGCAACATGTTGAGCACCAAGAAGCTAATACTGAGCAGGAAAAATATCCCAATGTTGAGAAATCTCAGGATGATGCTGAGCAGAGAGAAAAAGAAAATAATGCTGTTGAGGGTCCTGTTGAGCAACTTGTAAAAGAGGAGACAGTTGCTACTGAGTCCAGTGAAGGTATTCGAACTGATCATTCACCACCAAGAGCTGAGACACGACGAAGACTCAAAAAGAAAGCGCAAAAGCAAATTGATCTTATGGATGACTTTCCCATTGATGAGCTTGAAACTGACCTCTCTACAATCCAGTTCCAGTACTTCTCAAATGAAACTGAGTCACCACCAGAAAATCCAGCAGAAAAACAAGCCTCTGTTACTCAAGATGAGGAACAAGCCAAAAACCCTGCAGATCTAATTCAAACTACTCAAGTTGAGCCAACTCCTGCCTCAACTCCACCTCCAACACAACATGTTGATGACTCAGCTCATCCAATCAATCAAAGTCCAGGTACCAATCAAGGTACTCAATCTGGCAGAGAACCAACTCCTCCACCACCATCAAACTCTGTACCAGTCTCTGAGTCTAATACTGCTAAGTTTGCATACTTGAATGCTACTGAGTCTGGCCGACGTGTCATTGCTTCTGCTCAGTCATTGCTTCAAGATTTCAATGCTACTCAAGCTGATGGTCACCAATCTACTCAAACTGAGTCCTCCCACCTGTCAAGTATTACTCAGCTTCTGAATGAACTTCGAGGACTAAAGGATCTGGTTAGCGTTATCACTACGGTTCAAACTCAGCAACCGAATCGAGGGTAAATAGCAAAACTGACTGAACTAGTACTTACAATGGCCACCCATATGAATTCGCTTGAAGGCAAAATTCACCAAATGTCAGAAGTCAATCCAGGGTATGCCACTTCCACTGAGCTTCAAAGCTATTTTGCTAAGCTAACAGCGGAACTGACCACCTCCAGCGCAACTGCCAATCCTGAGTCTGCTACATCTGCTGAGTTGCAAGACTGCTTTACCAAGCTGAATGCTGAGCTAACCAAATCAAGTCCACCCGGCAATGCTGAGTTTGCCACCTCTGCCGAACTTCAACAATGCTTCACCAAGCTTCATACTGAGCTGATCAGTACAGGTGACTTAGTATCCTCCTCTTCTCAGTGTACTATTGACCAATTAAGTGAAGCAGTCAGACTACTCAACATCGACAAAGCCCAGATGGATGTTGATCCAATCTCCAACACTGAACTCATGAGCTTTTCACAAGCTATCATGAAGGCAATGCGCATCAACAATGCCCAGCGCATGTTTTATGATTCTGCTCTGCTCAAACTGTTCCATCAAGCTTTTGGTCAGCTCACAAGCTCACTCACCTGCCTGAGCAAATCTCATGAATGCCTTCTCAACATGATCAGCAGCTCCCTTCGGGTTCCTAGGCATATCCAGGATGATAGTGTACCAGTCATTGATGGCTTGGGTGAAAGTACCAAAAGGCTTCAGCGCTACTCTCATTATCTCTCCTCTGCAGCACGAAATGAAACCTTCCTCTACAAACCCGATGATGGCAAAACGGGGGAGACAAGTCAAGGAGGAACTCAGCGTCAAGGAAGAACTCAGCCTCAGCCTGCAGGTAATGCTTCTGGAAGCAAAAAGAAAGAGAAAGGCAAAGGAATTGCCCAAGCTGATCATTCGGCTCAGAAAAAGAAGAAGTAGAACTAGCTCAGTCAATATCTAGGACTTAGCTTTATATCCTGTCTTTAAATGTATGTGTGTTTGTTGGTTAGGTCAATATGTTTTTTTTTGTTTAGATCAATATAACAAGTATCAGTTTCCTTCCTGACCTGACTAATAAAATTTGAACAAACAAATCAAAAAGATTAAACACACTCAGTATGCATTAACACCAAAACAACTTATGCAATAAACTGAGAGACAACATACTTCCAAAACTGACTTAAATCCAAACAAGCTCAAAACTAAAACTAAGTCAGTATACACAAATGTCTTAAGATCTTGGAAGGTTTAGAATTAAGTTAAAGAAAATATATGTGCAACCCTTACGGGGGAGTCATTTCAAAAATATCAATCATGGGGTAACTTATAACTGAGTTCCATAATTATGTATTTTGCCAACATCAAAATGGGGGAGTTTGTTGAAACACCTTTTCCACAAGATTTTGATTTGACAAAATCATCCATGATTAAGAGGCAATTAAATTTAGATGCTTTGATTTAATTGTACTAATATGTTTGTTCAATATTGAGTACAAAAATATATAAAGTAAAGACAGGACAAAAGTCAGCATAAGCAAAGCTGAGTGGAAAGCAACTCAGCATGACAGAATGGAAGCTGAGTGGAGTAAAACTCAGAAGCAAAACGAAGCTGACTAAAGTTGAGGATTTCTTCAGAAGCGGTTACACAGAACGGAGCTGACCAAGTATGCACTCAGCTTAGAAGTCGAACATCCGAAGATTACGAAGAAAGCTGAATGTTAGTCAGGACAGCATGAAGGATCCGTTCACTAAAGGACAAAGTCTGCCAATCTTCTGCACCAATAATTGGAACCTCGAAGACACCTAAAAGACTAATTCCAAGAGTCATGGGACGTTGGATTATTGGTAAAAGACAACTGGCACAAAAAGATAAGCCAGACGCAAGAAGACAAACCTGACGCCTGAAGAAAACAGTGAAAGGGAATGGCGGAGCAGTCTGAAGACTAACCAGAAATTGTTCCCCAAAAGAGCCATTTTGGTGTTAACGGTAACAACAATTCAAGGATCCAAATCTGCAATTTCCTTCTATAAAAGGACAATGAAGAACCTTGGATTATCACTGAAGTATAAAGAGAAAAATAAAAAGAGAGAAAATCTTGAAAGCACTCAAATACAAAAGGATCTTACACCCACTTTTCTATTCTCTGTGTAAATGCTAGTTTGATTGTTGTGTAATCATCTAAAGTGTTCTTTAGCATAAAAAGAACAAGTTTGTGATCAATAGGAATATTGAGAGTGTTAAGCTGAGTGCTTGGTTGTAAGCATTCAGTGGTAGAGAAATCTAGGTGCTGGGTTGTAGCACTCAGTAGGAGTTGAGTAGACGAATAGAGGAAGGTACTCTTGCATATTCAACTGCCTTGTAATTGGATTGTGCTCTACCGTTAAAGAGCTCAGTATTGGATTCAAAAAGCCCGGAGGACTCTGGGGACTGGACGTAGGCAGAAAGGCCGAACCAGGATAAGTGATACTGAGTAATCTCTGAACTCTCTCTTATATTGTATGTGTTGTTTGCTAAATTTACTCAGCATATAAATTGGCTAAGCTGACCTTGAGTAAATAAGTGGTGCTGAGTTAGAAGCTGACCTCCAAGAGTGTCAATTCTCAACTCACAAGAAAACAATTTTAGTCAACATCTGACTAAAGCTGTCTTCAAACATATCTCACCAAGCTGACCAAAAGCAGAGTTAATAAACTCTCAAAATTACTTCCAGTCAGCTTAATTAAAACGCAAAAAAGTTATATTAGTTCCTAACCCCCCATTGGAACTAATTATCAGGGACCAACAGCGCGGTCCTGAAAAATTCTTAGGGTCTGAATCAAGAAACTTACCAATTCGATTTCCCACAACTTTACATATCTCTTCAGTTTGAAATCCAACAGGAAGATCCAGAATCTGCACCCAAATCATTAGGTTATTCAATTCAACTTTTGAAACCTGTTGAGATTCAGATAATTCCTGAACAATGAGGACATTTTGGTTGAATGTCCAAGGGCCATCATCAAGAACTCTCTTAGCATCCAATTCATGGAAAAATTGAAAGAGATAGCAACCCTCAACATCAGTATCCGATACCGTAACGCCTTTGACTGGTTTCCAAATCGAGGCAAGAGTATTACGCATCGAATCGAAATGGATGGGTTTTGCGATTAAAAACTGTCCGACAATGAAGAAAGATCGCAAATCCGCTAAATTCAGAAGATGTTCATCTCTGATAACCAGCCCCTCCTTAGTCTCGTCCGCCAATCGCAACCGAGCATAAGCATCCATTATGCCATTCCCTTCATCCATGGTGACCAAGATTAACGCAGAAAAGATTGCGACAAAAAAACTTCTCACACAGAGAAGACGATCACACTCAATCATAAAGAGAGAATATCAAAGATGAAGACAAACCAGCAAGAAAGGCTATGCGAGAGCAACGGCGGCGGTGGTCGGCGCTAGTGGAAGATGCGACTAATGTTTTTTTTCTCACTTCAAACGCGTTTTTAGAAAACGTATATTTTATTCACCGCAAAAAATGATTATTATTATCAGTGGATAATATTCCTCTTATTCACTCATTATTTGTTATTTTATCATTAAAATTATTAAGTGTGAAAAGAAACTACCCAATAATAAATTATTAATAAAAAATAAAATAAAGACACTAATAGCTCCTCAATAAGAAAGACGATAAAAAAACTCTTGGTGATTTGATGAGACACTAAAAGGAATTGAGTTTTAAGTCTCTCTCTTCAATTTTTAATTTAAGAGAGACTATTGACGACAATCTAACACGATACTGACACAATAATCACTTAATGATCAATTAATATTTTATATTAAATACTTATTTTTATATGGGTTAATACTCATTTGTCCTGAACTTATATAAAAAGTTTGATTGCCCCTTAAATTTTCAAGGGAAAATTACATAGAGATTCATCTCTTAAAAACTATTTACAACTATGTCAAGTCATAATTTTGGATTCTGTCAAACTAGTAAAATTAGTACTTTTAATATATTTTAAGGATTATAATTTATAAATTAGAAGTCTAGAATATATTTTCTAGGGTTTAATTGGAGTCTAGAATTTTTAAATTATGGCGTAAAATTACAATATATAGAGAATAATGACATATTGAGAATTAAGTTTGGTAATATGACTTAGTTGTAATTTTGTATTTAATTATAATATTCATGTATTTGGCTCAATTTTCAAAGTGTTTTGACCTCCCAATTTACTTAAAATATCCGGTTAGCCCATTCAACTTGCGTAAAATCTAATAAATTAATTACTCGGTTGTAAAAAAGTAAGTTACATACGGAAAATATGTTGCACACATTTTAAAAAAGTAAATCGATCAAAGTCGGGATATATGTGGTTCTAATATTAGAGAAAAAAGTTTTATAGTTGAGTAAGTAAAAACTTCATTTTTAATAGGATAAATTCCAAAAAAACCCCTGTGGTTTGGCCGATTTCCAAAAAAACCCTTGTGGTTTGTTAATACAAAAAAAGGACTGTGGTTTGCGCCGTTATCCGAAAAACGGAAAATGGCTTAATGGTGTTAAAAGTGCTGACGTGGCAAGGGGTAAGGTTGGAAATTCGAATTTTTTTTTTATTTTTTTCCTCTCTTCTCCTCCTCCTTCTTCTTCCTCCTCCTACTTCTTCTTCTTCTTCTTCTTCTTCTTCTCCTTCCTCCTCCTTCTTCTTCTTTTTTTCTTCTATTCTTTTTTTTATTTCCGATTTCCAGATTCGAAGAAATCTGGAAATTTTCCAGATTTTTGGATTCCAGAAATCTGGAAATTTCCAGATTTTCGAAACTTAAAAAAAAAAGAAAAAAAAGAAGGAAGAAGAAGAAGGGGGAAGAAGAAGAAGGAGGAGGAGAGAAGAAGGAGAAGAAGAAGGAAGAAGATGAGAGAAGAAGGAGAAGAAGAAGGAAGAAGAAGGAGGAGGAGAGAAGAAGAAGAAGGAAGAAGAGGAGAGAAGAAGAAGAAGAAGGAGAAGAAGAAGGAAGAAGAAGGAAGAAGAGGAGAGAAGAAGGAAGGAGGAGAAGAAGAAGAAAGAGAGGAAAAAAAAATAAAAAAAATTCGAATTTCCAATTTTACCCCTGTGCCACGTCAGCACTTTAACACCGTTAAGCCATTTTCCGTTTTTCGGGTAACGGCGCAAACCACAGTCCTTTTTTTTGTATTAACAAACCACAATGGTTTTTTTGGAAATCGGCCAAACCACAAGGATTTTTTTTGGAATTTACCCTTTTTAATATGTTTTAATTTATTCTGTGAATTAATATTTATTTGTTCAACTGTAAAACTTGTCTTTTCTAATATTAAAAATGCATGTCCCGATCTTAGTCCGTTTATTTTTTTAAGACGTGTACAACACATCTTTTACATACGATTTATTTTTTTATTTTTATTTTTGTAACCAAATTACCAATTGATTATATTTTGTAGCGGTCTTATGGTGGATTATTTGGGGTTATAGAAATGACATTGTGTGGAATCGGAAGGATTCACAAGCTTCGATCTTGTTCCATTCGGCTGTTTCATTCCTACAGGCCTGGAAGAAAGCGCAGGCGTCGGTTTCTCCTTCAGGTAGTCCGGCTGTGCCAAGCCTGAAGGTGTGGCAGCGTCCTCCAATTGGATTCCTAAAATTGAATGTGGATGGTGCGTTATTTGCAGATAAGAATGTGGCTGGGTTTGCGTGTATTGTTCGGGATGAGTTGGGCCGTTTTGTTGCGGCTAAAAATGGATCCTTGCAGAATTATCAAGATGCATCGTTCATTGAAGCGCTATCGGTCCGAGAGGCTCTTAGTTGGATCAAAGACCGCGGATGGAAGGATATAATCATTGAATCAGATTCTTTGATCGTGGTACAGTCTATGGCCCGCCCATTACAGGTTTCATCTCCTTTTAACGCCTTAGCCAATAATTGTCATTTTTCTTTGAACGAGTCTTTTAATTATTCTATTCGTTTTGTCTGTCGTTCTGCAAACTCTATTGCTCATTTGTTAGCTAGAAGTAGTATTTTACATTTACATCAGGGTGAGTGGTTTTCTGTACCCCTGATTTTATTTGTAATATGCTTCTTCTTGATTCTTAATATATGCTATTTGGTTATCAAAAAGAATAAGTTAGATGTGTTATCCGAATATTTTACACAAGTGAAAGTGTTATCTATGAATTTTAAAATTTGAACTAATCAAATTTTTTAAGGCAAGTTTAAAAGATAAATAATTTATTAAACTTTTTTGTACTATTTATTAAACAGTTATATTAAATCAATTAATGGTTTCGACAGTTATAATATTAAAGGCTTAAAATTAATTTTTAGTTTTATCAGAATTTCACGTGGAGGAACGAATTCCCTTTCTACGGTGTCGTATTATTCCTTCTTCCCCTTGCTTCCTCTTCCATTTGCAATGGCTAAAACCTCAAGCGGGATTCAGAACTGAGGGCTTTTCAGAGAGAGGAAAACACAGGCAAAGCAGCGAAAAACGCCGATCACAGAGAAGGTGGAGAATGGGAACTTCAGTTCAGATAACGCCACTTTGCGGCGTATACAATGAGAATCCGTTATCTTACTTAGTCTCCATTGATAACTTTAATTTCCTAATCGATTGTGGCTGGAACGACCACTTCGATACCTCTCTTCTTCAACCTCTCTCTAGGTTCTTCATCCTCTATGTCTCTCTTTCTTTTCCGATTCCTAATTCTGCTTGAAATTGCCGGAAAATGACACTATGAGCATTTCTTTTTATTATTGTAGAGTAGCTTCGAAGATTGATGCAGTATTGTTGTCGCATTCCGATACACTTCATCTGGGCGCATTGCCTTATGCCATGAAACAGCTTGGCATCTCGGCTCCTGTTTATTCTACCGAACCAGTTTACCGGTTAGGCCTCCTTACCATGTACGACCAGTATCTCTCTCGCAAGGTGAGAACTCAGAACATTTTCTTTTTCGGTTTAAAAAGTCCCTGTATAACTTAGTCTGCTAGACTTTGCTTTTCTGCAGGCAGTTTCGGAGTTTGAATTGTTTACTCTGGATGATATTGATTCTGCTTTCCAGAGTATTACTAGGCTTACTTACTCTCAGAATCATCATCTTTCTGGTTTGTATTATATTTTTTTAGCTCGTTCAAGCTAACTTCTGATCAGTAATTTTAATGAGGTTGCTTTGCTTGTTAGGTAAAGGAGAAGGAATTGTGATTGCCCCTCATGTGGCTGGGCATCTCCTTGGAGGTACTATATGGAAGATAACAAAGGATGGGGAAGATGTTTTATATGCTGTTGACTTCAATCATCGCAAAGAAAGGTAAATAAATGTCGGCATATCTTGGGACTGCATTTTCCTTATGGTAACTTTTCTTTTTTGTTTAACCAGGCATTTGAATGGAACTGTTCTGGAGTCCTTTGTCCGGCCAGCTGTTCTCATTACGGATGCCTATAATGCTTTAACTAATCAGCCTCCTAGACAGCAAAGAGACAAAGAATTTCTAGGTATTTTTGCTACGTGTAATGTTTTCTCACCATCATCAAATTATTCATGTTGCTGAAATATTTGTGATGCACTTAGACACGGTCACATTCTTGCTAATGCTGCATTGACCTTTTGAAATGTATGTACTTATGCTAATTTTCTGTAATTCATTTTAGAAAAGACTATCTTAAAGACTCTAGAAGCGGGTGGAAATGTATTATTACCTGTTGATACTGCTGGAAGAGTGTTAGAGATTGTCTTAATATTGGAACAGGTCAGTTAGGGGACAGTAAAAAATTTCCTAGCTTTATGTAGTGATATCACAATCATAGGGTTCTAATGTCTATGCTATTTGCAGTTTTGGGCACAGCGCCTCTTGAGCTATCCCATATTCTTTCTTACATATGTTTCATCAAGTACCATTGACTATGTGAAGAGTTTCTTGGAGTGGATGAGTGATTCAATAGCAAAATCTTTTGAAACTTCTCGTGACAATGCTTTTCTTCTGAAGTAAGTGATTCTTTTTCAATGACATTCTGTAGCATCTTCATACTCCTCATAAATCAAATTGTGTTTATGTTCATGATGTGCTTGATTTATATTCTCTGCATTCCATTAGGGAAGTTTGCTTAACATGATTTGTGAATATGATTGCTTTTATCAAATCTTGCAGGCATTTGACACTTCTAATCAACAAGAGTGAACTTGACAATGCTCCAACTGGTCCAAAGGTGATATCGTGGACTGCTGAGGATGTAATTATCTTCCTGTTTTTAGCAATTTAGTTTTGATGATTCTAACTTAATGCTTCTGGTTTAGATTGTTCTAGCATCCATGGCCAGCTTGGAAGCAGGTTTTTCACATGACATCTTTGTTGAATGGGCAGCAGATCCTAAGAACCTTGTGCTTTTCACAGAAAGAGGCCAGGTATGTGTTTGATTTCTTGCTCAAGTATTATTAGTTAATTTCTCTGGGATTCAGATGTTGAAAACTGGAAATCATTTGTAAATAGTGATTCTTCTACCCTTGAAATTATCTATAAGGTTACTCTCATGGGCTTCCCATTTTTATCTGTAAGCTGAATGTGTCAGATGTCTTTGTCATCTTTCTGTGAAGCTTTCAGACTACTAATGGTGCTAAAAGACTGATATAATTGCTGTTTCTTTTGAACCACACATTAATTTATTGAAATAAAATGATTGGACTCGTCATCTTTCTTCTTCGAAAAGAAGAAAGATAAAGAGAGAAGTAGATGTTTGGCTTTGCTCATATAAATTCCTTTAGCACTCCTGCTATGTGTGTTTTAATGCTTCGTCTCAGACTTAAATACGTTAATTGATTTTCTACTTCCACATGAGAATATTTGTGCTTTCTTGTCCTGTATATGTAGTTTGGCACATTAGCTCGCATGCTACAGGCTGATCCACCTCCAAAAGCTGTCAAAGTTACAATGTCAAGGAGGGTTCCTTTGGTGGGGGACGAGCTGGTTGCTTATGAAGAAGAGCAGAAGCGACTGAAAAAGGAAGAGGAATTGAAAGCTAGTCTGATTAAAGAGGAAGAATCAAAGGCAACTATTGGACCCGATAGCAATATGAATGATCCGATGATCATTGATGCTAAGAGCATTCATGCTCCAGTTGATGGTATTCCTTTTTCCAGTTCTGATAAACCATCATTTGAAGCTTGTTTGTTGGGATATCATTAAGGTTTCTCTATATTTTATCATTTTTACTTCCTACTGAATCATTATACCATACAGCAGCTGGATCACGTGGGACTGGATACAGGGACATATTGATTGATGGATTTGTTCCTCCATCCACTAGTGTTGCACCAATGTTTCCATTCTATGATAACACCAGTGAGTGGGATGATTTTGGTGAAGTCATAAATCCTGATGACTATGTAATTAAAGATGATGACATGGACCACTCGGCAATGCGTGTAAGTTTTCTGTTTGGAATGCTTTCTTTCTGTAATTTTACTAATTCGTTGGCCACTCAGCAATAGCATTTTCTTTCTCTTTCTGTGGCTGCTGATTTGGTTATAGGATGATTACTGCTTTAGATGAAAACAACTACTTTGCATGAATCAGCTTAGCATTGAAAAATATTATGCACTTTTACTTTTACTTGTTAAAGCAATGTCGTAGGATGCATAGACTTGTAGCAATGGTCTAGCAAAACAATGTTGTGGTGATTTGGGGAAGAATTTGAAAAGGAAAGATACGGAAGCACATGGAGTCTATGAGGGGTCTTTGCAGTAGACTCGTAGCTTATCAAAATTTGACAGTTTTTTCCCTATTGTTTGATACCAATAGCTTTTTATAGTCTTGGTATTTTCTAGTCTTGCTATTGATGTTTTTGTTAGGAACCAAAATTAGTCATATGCGCTCCATTTATGTCATTTGATGTTTGACTATCTGCATATTTTGAACTGTCCTTTATTGTTTCTGGACTTGAAGGACCATTCTATACACTTTCTGAAGAGAAAAGTTGTTATTGTTAGTTTTCTTCTACCTTTTTTTAATGCTTCTGATGTGTATCCTCAAATGCTTGGCTTTCCCCCATTAATGAACTTCTATTTCTAGATGAGTACTAATTTGGGAGTATTTGTGCTGGTTATCAAGCTCACAGACTTTAAGATGAAGATTTTAAATGTCTTTATCTACTGCTTTAATTAGTTCAAGTACCCGTGTAGAATTTCTATCAAATTTTTTAACTAACTATTTTTTAGATAAGGGCATCTTGATGTCTGTGCTAATCATAAGGTATTTCATTTTAATGATGTACCTGTGAAGCAGTTAGGAAAGGACAAGCTTGAGTTTGTTTTATAACATAAGTCAAAGTGCTTGAAGATATCTAAAATAGCCATAGGTCTGTAATTTAAATTATTCAATTACAAATGCACTACACTTCTGCTCATAATGTTTTTGCCAGTATCGTGGCTCAAGTTATTCATTGGAATCTCTATTTGAACTTCTCGGCTCCCTTTTTCTATTTTCCTCTATTTAGATGATATTACTTTGGATTATGCTCTATACTAGGGTCGACTTTTCTTTGCCATGTGAATGGCTGTAATGTTAAATTTATATTTCATTTCAGGTCGGTGGAGACATTGATGGAAAACTTGATGAAGGATCTGCTGGTTTGATACTTGATACGAAGCCTTCAAAAGTTGTGTCTAGCGAATTAACTGTAAGTTCCGTTATAGCATTTTTTAGGTCTCATTTACAGTCAAAAAACTACCAAGGAATTTTGGTTTGTGTTTCCTATGCAACAGTTATCTTCTCAATCTATTGCTCCCATCACCTGTGTGTTCAGATGTCATGCTTTCACTTAATATCTAATTACATAAAGGATTGCTAGACACAGGCATGCATCAATCTCTACTTAATTTAGGCAACATAGCATTTACTGACATGTTCTCTTCTAATAGTATGATAGAATATCCACTACATTGGTAAACTACTAGCTATTGCAGTTGTTCCCGCATAGTTCCCTAACGAGAGATGATGATAATCTGATGCAGACTGGTAGACTTAATAGAGCTAGCGGTAGTAAGAATTGGTATATTGGTTAATACTGTTACATGTAAATTGTTATTGAACACTCTTTTGCACTGGTTATGTTCATTGGCTAGCTTTCTCACTTTTACCTTTTCATGGAATTAAATGTTAGAAGAACAATGAGGGGAAGGCTTTTCCTAGGATAGGTGGTTTTGAAAGGTTGGTTTTAGCTTCAAGAATGAAGGTCCAATCAATCCCCTATCAACTTCCAGGCAAAATTTGAACAATTTTAGAATTTAATATTCTCATTACTCAAAACTTTGACTATTATCATATAGTAAATGTGTCCTCTAGGGATTAAATTTGATACATAATAATTTTCCTTCTAATGGCTCCAGTTGGGTTTTGCCTCCGTCTCTTTGTTGTTCTTCCATGAAACACCGATTGGCTGGCGTGTTGAGTTCTGGATAACTCCTATTTTGATGCAACAGCTTTTTGAACATTCAAGTTGCACATCAGTTTTGCAGTTTGCTGAATTTTTATTTTGTTAGGATTGATTCAAAGTTTAATAATTAGTTATTTTGATTAAGTGGTTACGAAAAGATATTTAAATTAATAGTTACTAAAATTAATATGTAATAAATAAGTTAAGGGTTACTACAATTAATAGCTACTAAATAGGTTAGTAGTTACTTTGTCTGTTTCTTTATTGGCCTATATATAGGCTTATTGTTTATGGTTTAAAAGAACCTACAACCAAAGTGAATAAAATTATAATTAAAGTGAATATATAGCTCCTTTGATTTTATTACTTCCGCTATTTATTTTATTTCTTTATTTCTATCTAAAAAAACCCAACATATTTCACAATGCTTTTGCAGGTACAAGTGAAGTGTGCATTGATTTACATGGACTACGAGGGTCGATCAGATGGACGCTCAATTAAATCAATTCTTGCTCATGTGGCTCCTCTGAAACTTGTAAGCTTTATGTATGCTTAAAACTTACTGACTAGTATCTTGATATCTTCCATCTGATAGCATTTATACTATCATTGTCTACAACAAATATGCTGTTCCATGGTGCTATAAAGTATAAACTGTGTCGAGCGTTCTGCTTGATGTTTGTTTGTACTACTTTTCATATGATTATTATTTGGTCATACACTGAACGATATACATATTACCATGGGAGGTTTATAATGCAACTAGATGCGTGTCTATTCTCCTTGTTCTTGTGCTATAAGAAATTTCTCCGTGTGTGTTTTGGTTTCTGTTATGCTTCTCCTTTCTGGGATCTCTGAAATGTCCTCTGATTGTGTATTCTCTCCCTTTATAATTTAGTATATTCAGATGACCGAGTATTAAATTTAATCCTAGAAAAAGCGAAGCCCTCGAATTCTCAGAGGGTCTATATTATCCTTGCACAGGTTTTGGTGCATGGATCAGCTGAATCCACAGAACATCTGAAGCAGCACTGCTTAAAAAATGTCTGCCCTCATGTTTATGCTCCTCAAATTGAAGAGACAATTGACGTTACCTCTGATTTGTGTGCTTATAAGGTATGGTCCCTGAAACTCTATTCTTTTATTGCGGGTGTAAATTTTATTCCTCTCAGAGATCAGATTAACTATTTCTCTCATTTGATGATGTGTAGGTTCAACTTTCCGAGAACATGATGAGCAATGTGCTCTTTAAAAAGGTACAATCTTGGTTGCAACTTCAACTATGATGCTTAACATTGTATTAATCTGCATTCTTGCCCCTTGTTTCTAATAAACTGTGCAATTTCAGTTGGGAGATTACGAAATTGCTTGGGTTGACACTGAGGTTGGCAAAACAGAGACTGACGTGCTATCTTTACTACCTGAATCAACAGCACCTCCGCCTCATAAGTCCGTCCTTGTTGGTGATTTGAAAATGGCAGATTTCAAACAGTTCCTTTCTAGCAAGGGCGTGCAGGTACTTACTATTTATGCTTTTTTTAGTGGCAAACTAGTCATAATGTATGTCTTTGTTATTCAACTATGTTACATAGAAACGGAAACCGGGAAACAATATTTGAAACATGTAAACAATAAAAACATATGGATATATTTATAAATTTTTAAAATTATAAAATTGTTTAATTCTATATATATATATTAAAAAGTTTACATACAAGTCACGTTATAGAGGGGGAAAAAGAGATTTTCATTTTGGAAACTTGTAGAAAATGATCTAGAAAATATTAGAAATTTATTATTGAACATGTGTTAACATCAATCCACTTCTAAAAACACATTACATCATAGGAAAGACTTTCCAAATTTTAAGGAACCAGTTCCCAGTTATTTTAAATCATAGAAACTTGTCCGGAAATGTGGAAGGCTTTTAAAATCAAAATTCCGTGCAACGTAACTTCTAATTTTTTGCTTTTTCCTTATTTTTGGTAAACTAGTCAAAATTCTGTCTTTGTTCTTCAAACTACCTAAAACAGACTTTAATTTTTCATCCATTAGATCAATTTATGCACCTTTGAAAATGTTATCACCTGATTTAAACAGGTAGAATTTGCTGGCGGAGCATTGCGTTGTGGAGAGTATGTGACTCTTCGTAAAGTCGGGAACATTAGCCAGAAGGTGAGCTCGATATTTACTTGAATGTTCTTTTCCTGTGTTTGTCTTTGCGGTGACGAAAATGATAATTGAATTACTTTTAACGATGATGAATGATCAATTTGGTACCTAACTTAAACAAGGTTATAGTCTAAAATGAACTTTGCTACAATTTGATCTTTGTACTTATATTATATATATTCCCCTTTTTTGTCAAATAAGTTCAAAATGGCATGTTAGTCACACGTCCCATGGTCCCTCAACTTAACTTCAAAACTGGACAAAAAAGTTTATGAACTTTACTCTTTGCTAACATAAAGTACTTTATGAAAGTAAACGACCTCAAATTGACTATTGACGGCCTCAAAATTGAAAAGTCCAAGAATCGAAGTTATTTAGAACCAAATTTTATATCGAAACATGTTTCACTTTCAAAAATCACTATTTTCGTAAAGCTCTCTCTAAAAAAACAATTTTTGCTCTTCTAACCAAATAACACCTAAATGACTACAAAACGAAAAAGTGCAATTTCCATCGGCTCTACAATGGAGGGTGGCCTGTTATTGGAATGGTCAAAGGTTAAGGGACTTTTATGTTTGTACAAGGCAAAGTTTAAGGACTTTATGTCCGGTTTTGAAGTTCATGGGTGGTCATAAAAAAAGTTGGCCAAAGTTGAGGGGCATGGGTGTAATTTTCCCTATTTATTTGCACCAATTTGACCCTGCTGCCAAGTTGAAAGACCAATGTGATATGCAAATTTCATTTGTGACCTTGCTTGCCAAGTTGGAGTAAATTTTTATGGACTTCCATACATTCTAATTCATTTGGCTTTTTTTTTTTTGTCAAATTATTTAAGAAAAAAGAGAGTATTGCAATCGTGGCGAGTGGCGAATGAGACATATGAATGTCCATTGGCTGGCGGCTTCAAGTCGGCATAAGAAACACTATAGGGAGGACAGGGTTTCTGGCATCGGATCTCCGCCAACCCTTGGGCCAGTTGTCGGGACTGGTTTAAGTGATCTACCCTAGTCCACTAGGGACTAGGAGAGTCGGGCATCCAGCTTTCGGAAAAGGAGGCGGATGTCTCCGTCGGGCGGAATTCCGGCGGACATTTTGGGTGGCATTTTGAAATAACAAATCATATATTGACAAGTGTCGTTTGTGAGCCGATTGGATCCTACTTGTAAGTTTGAAGGAAGCAAAATTTCATTTTTAACCTATTAAACTGAACTGGTCCTTGTGAAAACTGGTAGCGTCGGCAATATTTTTGTTAGGGGCGTCAAATATTGGTTGTCATGTCATAATTCCGTTATGTAACCTCTATGTTCCTTGTGATTATATAGAAATATAAATGCAACAAAATTGATAATCATATTAAATGAGTCGTGTCAAACGAGTTACCTACATGAATCGTGTTTTGCTGTCAAATATTGACAGCTTTAATATTTCTTTTCAGGGTGGTGGTTCCGGAACTCAGCAAATCATCATTGAAGGACCTTTATGTGAAGATTATTATAAGATCCGGGAGTATCTTTATTCTCAATTTTATTTGCTTTAATTTGAGAGATACAACTGTTGTATAATTTATATATTATTTTTGTTTTCATTTTTCTGTAAGAATGTAGTATAATATTAGTTCATTTTCCATTTTCATAGCCTTTTAGTGCATTTATTTTGATTTTTTTTGTTCTGTCAATTTTATTTTTAATTTGTAATTTAATGTTCTCATATGAAGCACGGACTCTTCCCCGGGGTTGCTGTAGCGGTGTCGGACTCGGGGACTCGCCGGGACTTGGCAGTGACACGGTAGTGACATGGGACTCGGCAGTGACACGGCGGGACACGGCTAATGGTGAAAAAATGTAAAAGTTTCGGGTTTTTTTTAATTTTTTTTAAAACATATGGTTCATTTACAAAATTTGACGAAAAAAACCCTAAAATACATCTAATTCTCACCAGTTGTTATCGCGATTTTAAACTTTTAGGACTTCTTTCTTCTCCTGCGATCTTGTTTCCTGCTCTTGTCGTTGTCTGCGATTTCATTCCCCACTTGGCTCCTTGCGTTTGAGTCAACATATGGTACAGGAATCCTTGAGATTGTTGATCTATCTCTTGATGAACCGGAATTGGAGATGGTTTTTGTAGATGAAAAAGATGAAAATGAAATGTTTGAAGATTAAGTACTTTGATTTGATTTGATTTTTAATTTTATTTAAAGTATTAGATGTTGTTTTTGATGAATTAATGAGTTATCTTATTATGGATGTGTTTTTATGGTTTATAAGTAATTTGTGATTTATCAAGTTTTTTTATATATTTTTATATAAATTTACTTGTCCCACTGCACCTGTGTCTTATATTATTTTAAAATGCCGTTTGCCGCACCTGTATCTATCTCTGCACCCGAGTCGGTGCTTTATAGGCTCTCTACTAAAATACAGTCCTGTTCTGTTTTTAACTGTGATCTAGAAGCTTTAATGGCGTGGATTGATGACTTGGCAACAGTGTTGAAATCGTAAGTAAATCCTTGCTTATATGTGGCAAATTAATTGGCTCCTGAAGTGAGCTGGAGATTTGGTTGGAGCTGCTAGTTTTCTTCTACTGCTGGGAAAATTGGAGGACCTATTCTGATAGAATATTTGATACCGATATTATAATAGGGCCTATCGGAGAATTAGGAGAAGCTAGCTAACTACATTTGTGCTTGTCCGCCCAAACTGTGATATTCCCCCTCTTCCATGTGAGGGGTGTCTACATAAGAACGGAACCTAGATAGAACACGGAGCACCGGCCTCTGAAGCCGATTTTTCATTTTGAATGTTGCTGTAACTATTCTAATTGAATATTTGATTCAAACACCGGTATTATGAAATGCCGGATGTCAAAATAATAGAAAGGGTGTAGCGTATGCCGGGTTGGTTTGTTGGAGGAATCAATTTTACATGTGTAAATTTTATTTTTCTTTTTCTAAATCGATCTAATTTTTCCGTATCATAATAAAACGTCTCAAAATTAAGCTAGATTTAGACTACAAAAGTAAGATTGTATCGTTTTGAACAAAGATAAAGAAATTTATCTTCTATTATATATTAATCTAAGTTGAAATTTGTGATGAAATATAAAATCAATGAACTAATTAATTATCCAATTTAATTTCTCGGAAACAGATGGCTAAAACCATCCATAGTATGAATAGTTCTAACAGTTAGAAGTACGAAACTATTTATTATAAGGATGATTTTAGCGGCAGGGTCCCATCTCTGCCTAATTGATTCATTATGAAAATGTGGAAATGGCAAATTAATAAAATTAACAAGAAAAACTGTAAAATTCATTGATGATTCAAAGAATAATTAATTAATTAATTAATTAATTAATTATAATGAGATTATATAAATGTGTAAAATCAACTTTTTTTTGTTGTTGAACACATTGTTAAATGAAGTTACATGTATGCTTAATTAATTTGTAGGAATTAATTCCCAAATTTTCCGAAATTTAGGAAAAAAATCACCTATTAGCAGAAACAATTGGTAGCTGCAAATCTATTTTGAGACTATATAACTTTATCTAGATTAAGTTAATTTTATTTAGAACTCTTGTTATATTATATAACTTTAGAAATAAATTTTATTTTAGGGGTTTTATTATTAAATAATAAATAAGAAACTGTTTTCATGAATAATAAATAATTATGAGAACACGAGGTTACAAAATCCCAAAAGGATAATATCAACAAATTGCAATCCCAAAACAATGGCGGAGTCAAAACAAAATATTCAAAAGGAAGAGGGAGGAGGAAAGGGGTCAATGAATGAAAATAGGTTAAAAATCAAATCCGAACATATTATGAAGAAAGTGAAAGTGCCGACAAAATTTTACATTTAGCGATAGAGATTTCTGTCGGCACTTCTAATTTTTGACATTGTTCTCCTACGAGGTTGATAGAACTTCTTTGACCCCTATCCCTCCAATGCAACTTAGGTAGGCTTGTAGGCGATGAAACTGATGCATTGCACTTGGCGAAGGTTGTCGAAACCAATGATCCTAATGTGAGCAGCTGGGTAAGCCTTAATGGCCTCATCGAGCTCGTTCAACACCTGGACGGGGTCGGTGCACCCAAACATCGGTAGCTTCCACATGGTCCAGTAGTGTCCATCATAATATCCTGGAGATTTGTTGTTCTCACGGTACACAAATGGGTGCTGCATGAGCATAATTCATTAATCAATTCATATTAATTATAAGGGTAAAATAGATTAGTTTATGTTATTTTAGAAAAATATTTATACAATTTATGATTTTTTGAGATAATTAAAGATGATAAATAATAGAATAGATATCCGCTACTCTACGAAGAAAAAAAAAAACGATAATGAAAATTTGAAAAACAGTTCCAAATCAGTTATCGTTCACTATTACTGATGTGACATGATTTGAACGGTCTGAGACCAATTGAGTCTAGAAGTAGAAAATTTTCTGATTTTATTTATTTATTTGAAATAACATCCTTGAATATAATACTAATTATTTTTTTATAATTAACCTGATTATTTAGTTCAAAAATCGTCAAAATAGTACTAATCAATTAAGAATAAGATTATGCTTACGTCCAACTCGAACTCTAAGCAAGGAACCCAACCCTTGCGGAGAAGGTATTGGATTTCCTTCATCAATGATTCACGGCTCAATGGTGGAAGGTATGATAGTGTCTCGAACTTCTTCATGTTTTGTGTTGGCCACACCTGTATATATTTTATTCACTTCTTATTAATTCAATACATTTTATCTACGTTACACAGAAATAGAACTTAAACGAAACAGACATGAAACACAAAAATGCTACTAAAGAGAAACATTTGTACAACATAACATTTAAAAGAATCAAAATTTATAGACAATATTATTATTATTTATTTGTTAGATAATAATTAATAATTCGAAATCGAAATAAAAATATGATATAATAAATAAAATATTTAATAAGTAAATAAAATACAAAAACTATCAATAATAAACAAAAAAAAGAAACATAAAAAAAACAAATTATATTATGAAAAATATTGAAATTTTCTAACTAAAACAAAACTACGGGTCACGAAGGCACGTCAACTCCGTGGGAAAAATAACAAAAATTACATTTAGTTGTTAGATTTGCGACAAATTTAATGTCAATGATGACTTACGGCGGATTTTTCATTTAGTTAATCAAACATAAGAAACAATTATCGAAATTACCTTCATGCATTGGACTCGGCCACCGTTGTTAGAGACGGATGTGATATCTGACGGGGACTTTCGGGTGACAGGAAAGGCGGAGGCGGACTTAAGGCCGGTGAAGGGTGCAACCATTGCGGGTTGAGCAGCCGGGCTAGCTCTAGCAAGAGTAGCAGTTGAGAGCATTGAAGAAGCCATTTTTTTTTTCCTCTCTTGTAAACTAAATTTACTAAACAAGAGAGCTTTATGCTTCTGTTGAGGCATATTGCTCTAAATTCTTCTCCTTTTATAGGCCCATAATCCCCATGTCGTTTTCAATTTTTCTTTGTCGTTTTGTCATTATGCTTGTCGTTTTGCAATTCAACGGTTCCTGCTTTTGTTTTCCTCATCTTTTCCTTTACCCCTAAATGAAAGGTCGATATTGGATGGTATCATGCTAGCCTTATCGTATGCCACCTCTCTCCGTGTGACACGTGGATTTAATGTTGTTCATCAATTTCTTCTTTTTTTCATATATTAAAAAAAAATTAAGTAACAACATTAAATCCAATTTGATGATATGAATCCAATTTTGTGTTGTGAGAACCAGAGGATGAAATTAGTGCTATTGGGGAATGAAAATATACCACAAACTTCAAAATCCCATCTTCATATACGGATTATAATAATGTTATATAATTTGGTAACCAAATTATATAATATGTTAATCATGTTATTTTAAAAAAATCATCATACTAAAAATAAATAGGTTATTAAGTTTTATAATCAAATTTTTAGTCTTTCTATTTATTTTTTTTTTGCATATGACATTGCAAAATTACTCCTAATATTATATAAATAAAAAATTAATTTTTTAATTTCAAATTTAATCAAAATAATTTTAGTGAATTTTATGTAGTATATATACACCAAAATTCATATACTTATATACATTAATTATTATTATATATATATATTTGATAAAGATGCTTAAAACATTTCATTAGATGATAAAATATAAGTACATCATGAAAATAGCAAAGGATAAAACCTTACACAAGTACAGATTAATGCCTAATACAACATCCATAAAGGAAATAAATGGACTACAAAGAGCAAAAAAAACTATAAAAGGTACAACTAAAACAATAAGACGACAAAACTCATACTTCTCACGAATCCAACTCCATATGAAAGCCACTGCAAACCAATCGTCATCATTTAGTTTCTTCCGACTAACTGAACTACCTGGATCTGAGTCCTTTTTACTGGTGCAACCGCATAGATCCGTAGATCTGCGTATAAAATAACACGTTTTCGCTCTTGCTAAATCTGAAAAAGCGTAAACGACAGAGATATAGCTAACAGATGCGAATCAGATAGAGAAAAATCGATGAAAGGTATGGGTCTTCAACTGAAAATAAAAAGAAAATACTAACAAGCTAGAAAAACGAAAATACAGCCATAGATGAAAGGAGGAAGAAGAAAGACAAGTTTCCTTCTCCCTCCTCCGACTAGATCTGGCTACTTTGTTCTAGCTTAAGGTTGCAAACAAACAAGTTTGAAAAAAGAGAAAAGGAAAGGGAAGAAAGAAGAAAGCAGAAAGCAGAAGAGGAGGAGGTGGTGGGCGGCAAGGGTAGGAGAAAGACCTAGAGAGGCAGAGCTTCTCTCTTTATATACATTAATTATTAAAAAAACTATTATTTACTCTTGTGAAATATATAGAACAACAATATGAAGCTCAAATGGAAAATAACAATAATAATAGAATGGAGGCTCAACAATTGTAGGTGGTTGAAGCAGTTATGAATGGCGTGAATTAGTTGTTAAAATATGAATATGTGTACTCCCTCGGTCCCATTATATAAGTCATTTTAGAAAGTTATTTTTTTCCCAAAATATAAGTCGTTTTGGTTTTCCAAATTTTTTTAGTTTGGTTCTTTAGTCCACTCATTTAATTTTTTTGTCTTGATCTATTTATTTTTTAACATTTCAATGCTTATTACCCCCACTACATAAGAGAGAAATTTTTTTAAGTTAAGCAATGTCAATTCATTAATTTCACTCTACATTAATTGTATTTCTTAATTTATGTGAGAATCTCTAGAATGACTTGTATTATGGGACGGAAGTAGTAGTATATAAGTAAGAATGCATATTGTAATTGATTAAAAGATTAAGATGAAATATATCAAATTCTTCCTTTCTCTTCATGCTATCAGAACATGACAAAGAGGAATCCAGATCGAAAGCGCACAGAAATAAGAATCACAAATGTGATTTTCACAATTTCACTACTCCAAATAGATATTCTTTTGATTCAAAGTTCAGTGAAGAACGCGAACCAGAAATTTCACATTCAGATTCAGAAATTAGGATCAATCGAAATCGCAACAACAATGAAGATCATCGCATCAGCAACGAAAACCATCAAGTTGGATCTTTAAGAACTCATACAGGAAAAAGTTCTAACAATGACAATCTAGGAGCGATTCTTGTAAGCACAATGCTTACCAATCAGAATTATTTTACTCGGAGTCATTATGATGAAGAGAGCATTGATCATTAAGAAGAAATTGAAGTTTATTGAGTCGGATCCACCATAGAAGACAACACCAGATTATCAAGAATGGACAGAGGGAGATTGTCTGGTAATTGTTTGGATCTTGAACTCAATTCACAAAGATTTTGTTGTGTCTTTTATGTTTTTCACATTTGCAAAAGCTCTCTAGATTGATATTGGACAAAGATTTGGTGAGAATAATTCACCAATGTTATTTAAGATAAAAAAAGAATTAAGTAGAGCATCGCAAGGTAACCTTTCAATTTGTGCTTATTTCACTACTTTTAAGAAGCTTTGGGATGAAATGTATTTGTTGCGTCCGTTGCTTGAATGTCAGTGTGGAGAGGACAAAGATTGTGTTTGTAATCCTTTCAAAAGAATCAAGGATATTGATGATGAGGATAGGCTTATGTAGTTCTTAAGTGGACTGGATGAAGGGTATGAACATGTTATTAACCAGATCTTATTACTCGATCCATTGCCTAGTGTAAATAAGACATTTTCTATGGTATACAAAATTGAAAAGCAGAAAGAAAATGTAACAGATCAATGCATTAAAATAACTAGTTATGCTACTATTGATCGTTTCAACGATGATAGGAAAAATAAGGAGACCGATAAGTCTAACAATGCTGACAAACCCTGTGATTTTTGTGGCGAATCTGGTTATATTGGAGCAGAGTGTTTGTAGGGTCGATTCTAAGACTTTGGAGGCCTGGGGTGAAGTAGTAAATGAGGGCCCTGATAAATAAGTAAAAATTATAGTAGAAAAATCAATTACGTAAAAGAAAAATTACTTAAAAATGGCAAATTTTTATTACACTTAACAATGGATCTAATGAAAACATCTAATTGCATATCAAATAAACATTTTATTTCTGTTTAAGTATCTAGTTGCTCATAAAAACATTATCTACGAGCATTTTTAGATGTAGAATCACTGATAATAACGTCTACAACAATATGCACTCAATACATGAAATGACCATTCAATCTTTCTTATGACAATGATCTCGAATAGTTTTTCAATAATTTTAACTCAAAAAAAAAAATTCTTTCAACAGATATAACAATCTGGTATAGTTAGGATGATTCGAAAAGCAATAATAAGTATTTAAATAACAATCTACTACTTTGACAAACTCGAGACTGTTTCAACTGCTACTCGACAAAGTCCATTGCAACACACTCATTTTTTAAAAAATATCATATGCATCAACATGTTAAACATAGTTATAAAAAAAAATGTAATTATAAAATTGTGTTGTGATTGTTTAGGTCTAGGGCATATGATTATTATCGTTGCATATTTTGAGATTTTAATTTTCGTATTTTTTTTAAATTGCGTTGAGAGTTTCTTGCTTATGTAAATACACAATATATGGAAAAGGTTAAAACTATCATAACAGATAATGGAACTTAGTTTCTTAACAAAAGATGTGATACATTGTTTCAAGCTCATAGAATTCAACATCAAAAAATTATGTGTATAGACATTTCCGTCCGCACTTCGAATTTTACAAAATTTTACATTTAGCAATAGATATTTTCGTCGGCACTTCTAATTTTTCTACATTTTTCTCCTGCAAAGTTGACATCACTTCCTTGGCCCTTTATCCCTCCGATACAATTTAGGTAGGCTTGTAGGCGATGAAACTGATGCATTGCACTTGGCGAAGGTTGTCGAAACCAATGATCCTAATGTGAGCAGCTGGGTAAGCTTTAATGGCCTCATCGAGCTCGTTCAACACCTGGACGGGATCAGTGCATCCAAACATCGGTAGCTTCCACATGGTCCAGTAGTGTCCATCATAGTATCCTGGGGATTTGTTGTTCTCACGGTACACAAATGGATGCTGCATGAACATAATTCATTAACCAATTCATATCAATTATAAGGATGAAATAGATTAGTTTATGTTATTTCAGAAAAATATTTATACAATTTATGATTTTTTGAGATAATTAAAAATGATAAATAATAGAATAAATGCCCACTGCTAAAAAGAAAAAAAAATCAATAATGAATTTTTGCGAAATGGTACCAAACTAGTTATCGTTCAAATCATGACACGTCAGCACCATCACTGATGTAACATGATTTGAGTAGTCCCATACCAATTGAGTATGGAACCACTGTAGAAAGTTTTCTGATTTAATTTAATTTATTTATTTGAAATACCATCCTTGATTGTAATACTAATTAAAAAAATTTATAATTAATCCGAGTACTTAGTTCAAAAATCGTCAAAATAGTAATAATCAATTAAGATTAAGATTATGCTTACGTCCAACTCGAACTCTAAGCAAGGAACCCAGCCCTTGCGGAGAAGGTATTGGATTTCCTTCATCAATGACTCACGGCTCAATGGTGGAAGGTATGATAGTGTCTCAAACTTCTTCATGTTTTGTGTTGGCCACACCTGTATATATTTTCATTCATTTCTTATTAATTCAATATATTTTATCTACGTTACACAGAAATATAACTTAAACGAAACAGACATGAAACAGAAAAATTCTATTGAGGAGAAACATTCATACAACATAGCATTTAAATTAAAAGAATCAAAATTTATAGACAATAATATTATTAGTTATTTGTTAGATAATAATTAATAATTCGAAATCGAAATAAAAATATGATATAATAAATAAAATATTTAATAAGTAAATAAAATACAAAAAAAGAAACATAAAAAAACAAATTATATTATTAAAAATATTGAAATTTTCTAACTAAAACAAAACTACAGGGTCACGAAGGCCAGTCAACTCCGTGGGAAAAATAACAAAAATTACATTTTAGTTGTTAGATTTGCGACAAATTTAATATCAATGACGACTTACGGGGGATTTTCCATTTAGTTAATCAAACATAAGAAACAATTAGAAACAATTATCGAAATTACCTTCATGCATTGGACTCGGCCACTGTTGTTGGAGACGGATGTGATATTGGACGGGGATTTTCGGGTGATGGGAAAGGCAGAGGCGGACTTAAGGCCGGTGAAGGGTGCAACCATGGCGGGTTGAGCAGCCGGGCTAGCTCTAGCAAGAGTAGCAGTTGATAGCATTGAGGAAGCCATTTTTTTTTTCTCTCTTTGTAAACTAAATTTACTAAACAAGAGAGCTTTATGCTTCTGTTGAGGCTTATTGCTCTAAATTCTCCTCTTTTTATAGGCCCATAATCCCCCTGTCGTTTTCATTTTTCTTTGTCGTTTTGTCATTATGCTTTGTCGTTTTGCAATTCAACGGCTCCTGCTTTTGTTTTCCTCATCTTTTCCTTTACCCTTAAATGAAAGGTCGATATTGGATCGTATCAGGCTAGCCTTATCGTATGCCACCTCTCTCCGTGTGACACGTGGATTTAATGTTGTTCATTAAAAAAATTCATATATATATATTAGGAAAAAAATAAAATAATGAACAACATTAAATCCAACTTTGTGTTGCGAGAACCAGAGAATGAAATTGGTGCTATGGATAGTGGAAAATATACCACAAACTTCAAAATCCCATCTTGATATACGAATTATTGTGCATAATAATGTTATATAGTTTGGGTAAACAATAATATCATGTTATTTTTGTAAGAAAAAATAAAAAAAATCATAATGTTATTATAAATTTTTGGATTAAGGTGCAAAAATGCTCCTAACGTTTTGGGTCATGAGCAATTTTACCTCTAACGTTTAAAATTGTGCAATTTTACTCTTAACATTTGGAGCCAAGAACAATTTTACCTCTAACGTTGATAAATTGCTCTTGGCTGCCAACATTAGGGGTAAAATTGCATCATTTTAGATATTAGAGATAACAGTTTTGATCACATGCACCTTAATGAGTATGTAGAATTTGCTCATTCACCGTTAGATCTAGGCTTATTAGAATCCTAAGGTAGAGATTCAAAGCATCCTGAGGTTTAGATTTAATAAGCCTATATCTAATAGTGAATGGACAAATTCACTTGCTCATTAAGGTGCATGTGAAAATTCTTGTTAGAGATAAAATTGTTCATAGCTGTAAACGTTAAATGTACTTTTGCAATTTATCCCTATTAAAAATAAACAAAATTTTTAAAAAATAAGGGCTAACTTTTGCTGCCATTTAGCAGCAAAAGTTGAACCATCAACCTGTTAATACTTATCAATTCATTGATAAATATCATATTTATTTATCATACTTTTCTCCAATGAGACAGTATGATACAGTAGAATGCTCTAACAATTATAATCATAAGAATCATAATATATTAAAGCAACCAAACTTTTATTATTATCTTATTAGTTGAAAATGTAGTACAATTTATTGTTATGAGTCCCACCCATATTTAAGGTCTATTTAATATTAATTTTGGCTTTTTTGAGAAGCTAGGTTAATATGTATTTAAGTGAATTAATTATCATTTATTGAGATAAGTGAAGGAAGAAGAAAAGACACACCAAAAGGAGATTTTCGGATTTGGCCTTTTCTCTCATTAGGTCAGTTCACGTTTTTGTCGATTCTCGAAGATTGAACCGTCGGATCGTCACGATTTTTGGACAGGAGCTTCTAGACATATTGTTCCTTGTTCTCACTGTTGGGATCGCCGTTCGGAGGTCGGGAAGGTCTGTTCGGAGTTGGGGCAGATTGTAGACTGATTTCTTCTCTTTCTTGGTATTTGTCTACTTCTTGAAATCTCTTATTGTTTCATGATTGTTGGTGGGTTATAAACCTTTTGTAAGACTTTGTTGGGTTTGTTTTGCCCTCAATTTTATCATAATAAGAGAAGTAGGGTGGACTCCTCAAACGTCCCGTGGTTTTTACTCTTCACACTGAAGAGGTTCCACGTATAAATCTTCTGTTGTTGATTGTGGTTTTGGACTTGGGTTGTGTTTTGGTTGATTGTTTGTTAAATTGATCCTTGTGGTGTTATTATTGGTATTCCGCGTATTTGATTGTTGTTATTGGTAACCCGCATGTTGGGTCCTTCATTTATTTGATTAAATGTCCAAGTAATCAATTACATGTCCATCTACAATAGCAAAGGAAGAGTCGGGGATTAAGTTTGAGGCATTCTGCTTTCCAATCTGGATATGTATTCCTTCTCTGTAGACACCCTTCGTTACATACATAATTGCATTCTTTTGAACTTGTATATTCGCCTAATTCTTCTACGCATGTATTTTCAAATCTCTTTCCATCTCCTTTCACCACGTTTATCCATGTCACTACATTGAAATTTCAACAAACAATTAAAACTCATTTCTATTCTATAGAGAAATTTACGGTAAATTACACTTATGATCACTGAACTTTATCCATTTTAACATTGTGGTCACTGAACTTTTACACTTTTTAATACTGGTTGTTACTCAACTTTAACTAACTCCTCAAAATGACCGTTAACAATCTCAACATGAAAATATTCAAGAATTAAAGTTGTTTAAAACGACATTTACCATGAAACCATCTTTTTTATTTTCTAAAATCACATTTTTCTTTTAGTTTTCTCTCTCTAAAAATCCATTCTCTCTCCTAACCAAACAACACATGAATGACCTCAAAACGAAAATTTTCAAGAATTAAACTTTATTAGAATATCATTAACTCTTTGAATTTTTCATTTTGAGACCGTCAACAGTCATTCTGGGGCGTTGAGTGGCCACCGGTATTAAAAAAAAGTGTAAAGTTCAGTGACTATAATGTTAAAATGGATAAAGTTCAGTGGCCATAGATATAATTTACCCATATTTAAAATTAAAATACTTACCTGAGAAGATGAGAAGCAGGATAACAAAATGAGAAAATGAAGTCATGAGTAATTTTTAAATGTTCATATGACAATTAGTAGATATATGTGACCTTTATATATATAGATATGAATCCTAATGAGCTCATTAATCATAAATTCTGCATAATCCAATCAAATCTCTCTTTTAATTCATTTTTTGTATCCATAATCTTCAGATTTACTTTCTAATTTTTGATATCCATAATCTTCAGATTTTACATTCTGTGTTGGATAAATTATATCCGTGGCCACTGAACTTTGGCCATCAATTCTTAACGGTATAGTCACTGAACTTTACATTTTTTTAATACTGGTGGTCACTCAACGCCTCAAAATGACCGTTGACGGTCTCAAAATAAAAAATTCAAAGAGTTAATGATATTCTAAGAAACTTTAATTCTTGAAAATTTTCGCTTTGAGGTCATTTAGATGTTGTTTGGCTAGGAGATAGAGTGAATTTTTAGAGAGAGAAAGCTCAAAAAAAATTGATTTTGGAAAATAAAAAATGTGGTTTCATAGTAAATTTTATTCTAAACAACTTTAATTCGTGAATATTTTCATTTTGAGGAGTTAGTTAAAGTTGAGTGGCCACCGGTATTAAAAATATAAAGTTACTGTTAAAATGGATAAAATTCAGTAATTATGGTGCAATGGATTTTAGGGATGTGGGATCAGATTTGCAGATTTACTTTCTATGTTTGGAGTGGAGGATGGATTTTAGGAAGATGCATGGGATCAAATAATTAAGGTAGGATGGATATACTTTTTTTTTTTTTTTAATTAGAGAGTAGTTGAGGGAGAGAAAATAATATTTGTGAGTGGTTTGATAAATTAAAAATAATATAGTAAAATATATTATATGAAATTTAATTTAACAATTTACCTTTAGACACCAGTTTTAGATCTGTGTACTTGGGAGTGTATGTGTTAAGGGTGTTCATGAATCAGTCCAGTAATCCATAGATTGATGGGTAAATTATATCATGGCCACTGAACTTTATCTATTTTCACATTATTACTGCTGAACTTCATTTCTTCCCAATATGGCTACTGAACTTAACATTTTTTTTAACACCGGTGGCCACTCAATTTTAATTAACTTCTCAAAATGACCGTTAACGATCGTTAATGACCTCAAAATGAAAATATTCAAGAATTAAAGTTGTTCAGAGTGACATTTACCATGAAACAACATTTTTTATTTTCGAAAATCACATTTTTTGGAGCTTTCTCTCTCTAAAAATTCACTTTCTCTTTCCTAACCAAACAACACATAAATGATCTCAAAACGAAAATTTTCAATAATTAAAGTTCCTTAAAATATTATTAACACTTTGGATTTTTTATTTTTAGCCGTCAACGGTCATTTTGAGACTTTAAGTGGCCACCGGTGTTAAAAATTGTAAAGTTCAGTGGCCATACTAGGAAGAAATGAAGTTCAGTGGCCATAATGTGAAAATAGGTAAAGTTCAGTGGCCATGGGTATTGCACCAGATTTCTCAACCTGTCCAAACCACTTCTTCATCTTTTCAGAACAGGGAAGATGGACTGGTAAAGACAGTTTTCCAACCCCCAAGGCACTCTTTTCACCAAGCCATGATGATCTCTCCGGCCTCTTTTCCTAGAGAAAAGAAGATTCCCATCCATAGTTTTGGGCCTGATGGTCGACACACCTATGTTTCACACATAGATGGTCATTTCATCTGGGATGTTCCCGGTAGTGGGATGTGTGATCCATCGTGTACATGTGTAGAAGATCTTGATTCTGATGATGAATCTTGCGATAATTACTCGCACAAGAAAACAGCAAAGCCATCCAAAAAAGGAGCATGTCGCTCGTCCTCAACCAGAGCTCCGACAAAGCCTGGTGATGATGATGCACCCTGGATCGGTATCCATCCCATAAAAGATATCACTCCAGACCCTCAATTTAAGGTCACCCCAGCTTATCTAAAGCCTATTGCAATCTACAAAAGGGAGCTTGAATTTCTTGCAAAATTAAAAAGACGGTGTCATCCTTCTCCACCTGTTTATTCTCCAGAACTACCACCTCTTGTACAACCATGCATGATGAACACCAGTTTTACCCCAGAAGATTTCCCACCTTTGACAAAACAAACCAACACCCAGTCTAAAACAGTATCCTTTCCTTACATACCTTCCCATACTGTTACCCATACTGGCCATCTTGAAGAACCTAAACCCTTTGAGTCTGTGCTAAACTGGCAGACTGACAATGCCATAGCCCAGAATAATTACCTTCAAAAGATTGATCACAAGCTTGAGCATATGGTTTCCTCCCAGAAACACATGTCCCAAAAGGTTGATTCTTTGACAGAGTTTGCACTCAAAACGCAGAAAGATCTGACACAGCAGATCCAAAAGGTTGACAACAATCTTCGAACTTTGATCTCTCAGCGAAGATTTGGCCAAGAATTCAACTAGAAAGAAGCTGAGATTAGGAGGTTAAAAGATCAGTTAGCTCAAGTAGAAGCAGACTTGGCAAAGGTTCAATCTCAACCTTCAACTTCTCCTCCAGAATTTGTGGATCCCTTTTCCAGACCCCCTCATCATTTTTCACCTTTTCCACCTCCAGCACAAACATATACTCCTTTTCAGATGATCCATGAACAACTTCAAGCTCCACCCACAAAAGTTTTATCTTCTTCCGGCTCATTTGAAGAAGATTCTCCGAAGCCAAAACATCACAGGCCCTCAAAAGACAAACAACCTATGTTTTCCAATATGGCTTCCATGATTAACCATCTCACCACTGTCCCGGAGTATTCTACAGACTCCTCAGAAGGAACATCTGAAGATCTTCCTTCAGAACCTGATGCTGATATTACTGATATTACTCAGATACTCATGGCTGATGAACAACATTCTTCTGCACCAACCTCTGGTGTGACAGAACCCACAGTTGAAGAACCAGCTGATGAAGATTTTATGTTCTATGAAGAACCTAAAACTACCAAGCCAACATCTAGTCCTTGGTTCACATTTGATCATCTCCCTCCTCATCGATGGAGAGACCATCTCCATGAAATGGCAGCATGGATAGATTTGCAAATGACTAAACAAGATGTCACCATGAAGGAGGTGCTAACTGAATTTATCTCCCGGTTTATAGGCACGCTTCGAGAATGGTACCAAAGTCTTGGACCATACAAGATGGCCGCCTTTCTCAATCTTCCAACGGCTAGTCATGCTCTGGGAGAGATCCATCAACAGTTCATCGGCGATCCTAAAAAATATCACAACCAGATGAAACAAGAATTCTTTGATATGAAATGCTGCTCTTTGAAGAAAAAAGATCTAGACTTTCATTATCAAAGAATGGTGAAGAGGTACTACATGCTAAATGGGTATAATGATCCGAATCTTCGGTACACTTACATTGCCTCTCTACCAACCGAACTCCAACCAGAGTTACAACGTCTCATCACAGCTACAGGCAGAAATTTCGCTGACATCAGCATTGGGGAAATTCACCAATTCACTCTTCATGCTCTAGAGAAATTGTGTGAGCAACAACGCCTCTTCAGCAATATCATGTCCCAAAGAAATCTTGCTCAGAAATTTTGCAACAAATCTTACATACATATCAAGTGCAAAGATAGCAAATGTGACTGTCGTCCCTCAAAGAAGAAACACCACAGGAAGCTCTCTAGATTCTCTAAATTCCCTAATTCATATCAAGGGTCCAGACGGCAGAAACGATTCAAGTTTTTCAAGAAAAAGACCAACAGGAATAAGCGGACTGATCGGTGTTACATTTGTGCAAAAGGGGCATTACGCTCGTAAATGTCCAAATCAGCCACAAAAGGCTCAAAAATTGGTCCAACAACTTTCCTACAGTCTTGAAGATGCAGATGTTGAATCCTTATACTCAGAGCAAGATGAAGCAACACCAGAAACCATCTTCGCCCTTGAAGATTATACAGATTCTTCTTCTTCAGAAGATTCTGATGATGATTTTCCAGTTTCTGATGATTTGCTTCCCATCTATTCCCTACAATCATGCTCATCAGAGAGTCTTACTCCCACTTATCCCCTGGTAAATATTCATCTATTGCCGTCCAAATATGACAGACCCATTTCTGTTATTGGTCTTATGAATACTGGGGCTCAAAAGACAATGGTTAATCCATCAATTTTGCCTAATACCTCATGGGAAACCCACTATGAGTATTTCAAGGCTGCAGATGGCAAGGTATTTTCCACTACACTCAGATCCAAAAAACCCATTGGGATTCAGTTTTTCCCTAACTGTATCATTTGGGTCAAAGTCCTTGGGTCGGCACTTCCAGACAAAGACATCTTAGTTGGTTTTGATGTCTACCAGAAAGCTAAAGGGTTACAAATTCTTCCTGAAGGGATTCGTTTCAAACGACAATTAAAATTGTACACATGCGTCCCTAAGATGTACTCCCTAGCTGAAGTCTCACCAGATTTTTAACAAATTACAAAACTTCTCTTGAAGTCATGTGCTGATTCCCACTCGCAATTCTCGCATCCCTCACCACTTTGGAAAAATAAAGATTTCTTCATCAAATTGCCTTTCAAGCTTAATGAAGATGTCAATCCTACAAAGGCAACGCATCCGGGCATGACACCTGCTGACCTTCTCCTGGCAAAAGAAGAATGTGCTCAATTGTTGCAACAAGGCTTGATAGAGCCAACCACATCTCCTTGGGCTTGTCAAGCATTTTATGTCGAGAAGCGGTCAGAAATAGTTCGTGCAAAGAAAAGGCTTGTGATTGACTACAAGCCTCTCAATGGATTTCTAAGAGATGACAAATTTCCCCTTCCAAGGATTAATTCCTTATTTGTCCATCTTAATGAAGCCCATATCTTTTCAAAATTTGATCTCAAAGCAGGTTTTTGGCAGCTTGGGATTCATCCAGAAGATCGTTACAAGACGGCATTTTGCATTCCTACAGCCCAATATCAATGGAGAGTTATGCCTTTCGGGCTAAAAACAGCCCCATCTCTGTTTCAAAAGGCCATGATCAAGATTTTTGAGCCCATCCTTCATAGTGCTCTTATCTACATTGATGATATCTTACTCTTCTCAAAAGACGTCCAAGCCCATAATAGTCTTTTGGTCCAATTCCAGCACATTGTAGATCAACATGGCATAATGCTTTCTGAAAAGAAGAGCACTATTGGACAAGACTCAGTGGAGTTTTTAGACATGAGCTTCCATGATGGCCAATATCAGCCTGGACCCCACATTTCTCAAGAATTATTGAGATTCCCTGATGAGAATCTTTCTGTAAAGCAAATTCAGCAATTCTTGGGAATCATCAATTACATCCGGGAATTCATCCCTCATGTCTCTGAGCACACTAGCCAATTATCAAAGATGCTGAAAAAGAATGCCCCATCGTGGAGTCACGTCCAAACTAAAGCTGTTCAGCAACTTAAAGTTGTGGCTCAAAATCCTCCACCATTAAAGATACCTGGCATTGGAAAGCGTGTTTTACAAACAGATGCTAGTGATGAACATTGGGGTGCATTGCTTATTGAAGAAGTTGATGGAACTTCTCATTACTGTGGACATGCTAGTGGACAATTCAAAGATGCAGAGCAACATTATCACACCACGATCAAAGAGATTCTTGCGGTAAAAAATGGTATAAAGAAATTTGAATTCCATCTCATCGACCATCATTTCACTGTCAAAATGGATAACTCATCTTTTCCGAAAATCCTTGAATTTAAAAATAAGTCTCTCCCTAGCCAACAATTATTGAGACTTAAGGACTGGTTTGCAAAATATGACTTCCATGTGGAGCATATAAAAGGAAATCAGAACCTCATCCCAGACTTACTTTCCAGACCACAACCTTCACTTATTACCTCTATAGCCTCCCTACCTTTCATCTTCATTGCATCCTCTACTCCTAAGAATCCTGTAGCCCTTCACCCCTTTCCTCCTAGAACTAATTTCAAAAATATTTTTGAGATTCAGTGCTATGCCAAAACCCACCTGTTTGTTCACTTCAAAGACTTCCTCACTGTAAGGAACCTCCCTAAACCTGATGAATTTTACCAAGATTGCCCTTTCCTTATCCTTTTCCGTCTGAAACCCACACAAGATCTCCTCTCTTCCGAATTATGGTGCATTTGGTGCTTAACGGTTCTCTATTCTATTGCCATTGAAATACCAGTCTTGGAAATGTTTCATCACCTCCATGAAGAACAGCAATGTGATTCTCTATTATGGACTTTAATGGACTGGTATGCCCCCCTTTCGTGGTGGCGAAAGGAACTCCAGAAAATAATTGAAAGACTCAAGCTCTGGGATAGTGCAACGTCCCATTTATCAACCAGTGCAGTCTTTATCATCCACAGCCCATACTTCCAAGACATGCAAGGGAAATTTTGGACTCAAAATGAAGCTTATGAGTGGAATACTTTTTTAACTCCAATACAGGAAACCAAAGGCAATGAAAAAATGGCACTCAAAAATTATCTTTATTGCCTTAATGGTTATGATCTCAATGCTAACCAAATTCTTAGTACAACTTTGTACCCTGCCAAGCCAGTCAACATTCACTTAGTGTCAAATCGGACTCCATTTATGGCTTCACAACGACAACCAGAACCAGGACAATCATCTTCTTCCAGATCAAGACCACCTCAAGCAACTCAAGTGCCACCTCAAGCAACTCAAGTGCCACCTCAAGCAACTCAAGTGTCAACTCAAGAACCTCAAGTTCCACCTCATTACTTCCAAGATTCCCAAGACCCCTATCCGGACCCACGAGTAAGGAAAGGACCATGGTACGAATCTCTGTATGGCGACATTGATTCGGATGATGAAGACTGGAAGAACTTCAATCTCTCTCCTAGTCATTACATATGAAAATATCCAGAAGACATAAGTGTCATTTGTCCAAAAAGTTGTGGTTTAAGTATCAAGTTTGTATTTTTCTTGCAATAATAATCTAGTGTGATGTGATGTGTAATAAGAAAGATAAGATTCTTATCTTTCTTAAAGATAATGGTGTGGTGTGTAAGAAAGGTAAGATTCTTATCTTATCTTTCAAAAAGATAATGGTGTGATGAGTGGTGTGTAAGCAAGATAAGATGTTATTCTTATCTTTTTATTTTGTCTTGTTCCTAAGGTTTTTCCTATATAAGGAAGCCTTAGCTCATTTGTAAGATCATCCTTTGCTTCCATTGTAAAATACTCTTTGTAATAAAAGTTATGGCTTTCTAAATCCTTCTCTCTTTCCAAAGTACTTTCTTAATTTAGTTTAGTCATATCATATCTTAAGTAATGATCCTAGGTTCTGGTCTCCTTGCAATAAAAGAACCATGTCGTGGCCATTAAGAGTGTAAGAGGCCTTCGTTTCGGTGTGAATTGCAGGAGCTCCCAGTCTCTGGTATCAGAGCCATAAGATAAAGGTATGATTGATTAAATTAAGGAGTACAGAGGAAAGATCATTCAATCATGGAATCACCTTCAACTTCTACTTCTAATCCCATTCAACTTTCTTCTTCTCTTTCTATCCCATCATCCTTTCGACAAACCAAAACCTCAAAAATTGAAAATCTTGTGGAATACTCTTATGTTCCAGAAGATGCTCAAATCCACTCAACCAACTTACCCTTGATCAATCCATACAACATTTATAGGCGTGATTCTTCTATCACAAGAAGTATCAGGTCTTTAATCTCCACCAGACGACCGCATGCTAAAGAATATGTCCAAACTTCCAAAATGGACCAATGTTCTCTAAAGGCTACCAGTGCAGAGCAATATGTAACCTTGGAGATTCCTACTTCTTTCATATCTAAATGGAGGCAAGAAGGATACTCCCATTCCACCTTGGTGCAATACGTATTATTCTGACTCTTCATGGTAGGAAGGGTCTCCCAGTCACAGCACGAGTAAGCCTGTTGGATACTAGATTTCTTAAGTTTGAACATGCTGTCATCGGCACAGTTTTAAAAACGCTCAATGCCGGTAGTTTTGTTCTAACATTTTTTCCAAACTTCAACCTTTCATTACATGACCCAAACCTTCCTTCCACCTTTAAGATTCAAGTACAACTAATTGGTGCTGAACAAATCTCTACAGCTGTTGCAGCAACAGTTCACCACCAACTCATTTATCGGCTCCAGAATCATGCACTTGACATGCCAACACAGAGTACTTCATCTGAAGCCTTGTTCTTAATTGCGAAAGAAGATGCAATCCAACAATTGTACAAATCCCTCGCCAGATCTCCAGGGAAGAGCTTACTCAGTTGATGCCTCTTGAATGGCTCACTGCATATGAGAAATTGCACCAGATTTCTCAACCTGTCCAAACCACTTCTTCATCTTTTCAGAACAGGGAAGATGGACTGGTAAAGATAGTTTTCCAACCCCCAAGGCACTCTTTTCACCAAGCCATAATGATCTCTCCGGCCTCTTTTCCTAGAGAAAAGAAGATTCCCATCCATAGTTTTGGGCCTGATGGTCGACACACCTATGTTTCACACATAGATGGTCATTTCATCTGGGATGTTCCCGGTAGTGGGATGTGTGATCCATCGTGTACATGTGTAGAAGATCTTGATTCTGATGATGAATCTTGCGATAATTACTCGCATAAGAAAACAGCAAAGCCATCCAAAAAAGGAGCATGTCGCTCGTCCTCAACCAGAGCTCCGACAAAGCCTGATGATGATGATGCACCCTGGATCGGTATCCATCCTAGAAAAGATATCACTCCAGACCCTCAATTTAAGGTCACCCCAGCTTATCTAAAGCCTCTTGCAATCTACAAAAGGGAGCTTGAATTTCTTGCAAAATTAAAAAGACGGTGTCATCCTTCTCCACCTGTTTATTCTCCAGAACTACCACCTCTTGTACAACCATGCATGATGAACACCAGTTTTACCCCAGAAGATTTCCCACCTTTGACAAAACAAACCAACACCCAGTCTAAAACAGTATCCTTTCCTTACATACCTTCCCATACTGTTACCCATACTGGCCATCTTGAAGAACCTAAACCCTTTGAGTCTGTGCTAAACTGGCAGACTGACAATGCCATAGCCCAGAATAATTACCTTCAAAAGATTGATCACAAGCTTGAGCATATGGTTTCCTCCCAGAAACACATGTCCCAAAAGGTTGATTCTTTGACAGAGTTTGCACTCAAAACGCAGAAAGATCTGACACAGCAGATCCAAAAGGTTGACAACAATCTTCGAACTTTGTTCTCTCAGCGAAGATTTGGTCAAGAATTCAACTAGAAAGAAGCTGAGATTAGGAGGTTAAAAGATCAGTTAGCTCAAGTAGAAGCAGACTTGGCAAAGGTTCAATCTCAACCTTCAACTTCTCCTCCAGAATTTGTGGATCCCTTTTCCAGATCCCCTCATCATTTTTCACCTTTTCCACCTCCAGCACAAACATATACTATTTTTCAGATGATCCATGAACAACTTCAAGCTCCACCCACAAAAGTTTTATCTTCTTCCGGCTCATTTGAAGAAGATTCTCCGAAGCCAAAACATCACAGGCCCTCAAAAGACAAACAACCTATGTTTTCCAATATGGCTTCCATGATTAACCATCTCACCACTGTCCCAGAGTATTCTCCTGGTTTACAGACACGCTTCGAGAATGGTACCAAAGTCTTGGACCATACAAGATGGCCGCCTTTCTCAATCTTCCAACGGCTAGTCATGCTCTGGGAGAGATCCATCAACAGTTCATCGGCGATCCTAAAAAATATCACAACCAGATGAAACAAGAATTCTTTGATATGAAATGCTGCTCTTTGAAGAAAAAAGATCTAGACTTTCATTATCAAAGAATGGTGAAGAGGTACTACATGCTAAATGGGTATAATGATCCGAATCTTCGGTACACTTACATTGCCTCTCTACCAACCGAACTCCAACCAGAGTTACAACGTCAAATCACAGCTACAGGCAGAAATTTCGCTGACATCAGCATTGGGGAAATTCACCAATTCACTCTTCTTGCTCTAGAGAAATTGTGTGAGCAACAACGCCTCTTCAGCAATATCATGTCCCAAAGAAATCTTGCTCAGAAATTTTGCAACAAATCTTACCTACATATCAAGTGCAAGGATAGCAAATGTGACTGTCGTCCCTCAAAGAAGAAACACCACAGGAAGCTCTCTAGATTCTTTAAATTCCCTAATTCATATCAAGGGTCCAGACGGCTGAAGACACCGAGTCGGAGGACCTGTGACGAAAACCTGTAAACAAGACGGGCGAAGCGGTTGATTCCGGAAGTTTTAAAACAAAAATATATAATAAGAAAAGAAAAGTTAATGTGAGTCGCGGTCGTCAAGTGGACGGCTCGCGAGTGCTCAGCGACGTGGTGCGAGCGCCTAGCGGCAGCCGACGCGTGTCCGACGACAGTTGGACGCACGCCCGGCAGCGTGGAGCGCACGCTCGATGCCCGCTGGGCACGCACGCCCGGCAGCGCGGAGCGCGCGCTCGACGACCGTGGGGCGCACGCTCGACAGCGCGGGGCGCACGCCCGACGGCTGCTGGGCAAGCACGCCCAACGCTGGTTGGGCGCACGCCCAATTGAAGTTGGGCGTCCGCCCAATGAAAGTTGGGCGTTCGCCCAACATAAGTTGGGCGTTCGCCCAACTAGGTTGGGCGTTCGCCCAACCAGCTTTGGGCGATGCCCAATTTTATTTGGGCATCGCCCAAAGCTTCCGGGATCCGTTGCCTATTTAAGGCACGGATCCCAATGCATTTGGAGAGGAATTTTTGGAGACTTTCTCACTCTAGACATTTTTAGAGAGAGAAAGTGATTTTTTTTTAGAAAAACATTTTTTTTTCTCAAAAAGTCCGAATTTCCCAAAAGTTAAATTTTTACTAAAAAAGACGAAAAACACAAAAAACCCGGAAAATCACGATTTGGGGAATCAACCGACTTCGACCGTCAATACCGAACTTGAGGTATTATCCGAGGACTAGACTCGTTTTATTTAATTTATTTCCTTTATTTATTTATTTTTCATGTTATAGTTTTATTTATTTAGTTGTTTATTTATTTGTCACGTTTTATTTAATTTTCCGTATTTATTTATTTTTATCCCGTGTTAAATAAAAATTCGGTTTTGTTTTAAAATAAAAAACCTCGTTTTGATATCCCAATATGAATCGTGATCCGATTAAAAGGTAGTTCGGGTATTAAAAAACGTTGTGATTATAAGTTTAAAAAGATATTTCCAAATAACGTTTTAAAATAAAAACGTCGTTTTAGGAAACTCCGTTATAGACTATGATCCATTTTTGGTAGTTCGGAGATCCAAAACGATCGAATTAGACTTAATTTAAAGCTTTTGAACGAATCTGAAAAGTTTTGGACTGCTGCTGTAATTCTCCCTTTTCTGTCAGTAATGACAGATTGGCGACGGATTTTCCGTCGGTAATCTGCTGAAAAACGAAAATTCATCTTTTTAACCCATTTTCTCAATCTTTTGGTATTGGATTCTTATATATATAAGTATGTAATTATATAATATGATTATAAAAATTATTTTTGGGGTCATATAACTATGAATTATCTATTATGTAGTTATTTACTGCACATTTGAAATTTAATTTGTTTTGATTCATTATTTGTACATATATATATATATATATATTTTTGGGTTATCAAAATGTGGGGTTTAGCTATTATTTGGGGAGGGGTTTTCTATATACTTATTGTATCAATTTTTTGCATTTATGGTCTTCCATTACTTTTACATAGTTTTAATTAGGATGAAAATGTATTATATTTTGTATTCTTTTTCATTTTCTTTATTATATCATATAGTATTTCTCACTTATTTTTATATATAAATATATCCTTATTTTTAGATAAAATCATATATATATATATACATGTATTTCTATTTTATTTTTGGTATACATGTATATATTCCAAATGAGTTTTACTTGGTAAATTTTGGTTTAATTGGTTCATTGGTGTAATTATGTGTGAATAAAGAGTTGATTGAGTGAAAAAAGGGAAAATAAAATCACAAAAAGAGACTTTAATTGGTTTATTTAAATTTAAGTTTTCTAGATATTCTTAAAGTGTAAATGACGTTTTCTTGACCTTTTTAAACTATTTCCAAAATATCACGTGTTGAAACCTTAATCCGTTCCAACGACGGATTAGGCGAACCTTGTAATTAAAATCGTTTTTATTGTAAATAATAAAGTTTTGAATCGTTTTCTTAAATGATTTGTACAAAATAAATTGACTTGTATGCCTAACCACGTTTTTGGGTTAAAATTCTTTATCCCACGTCTTCAAACGCTTGAGTCGTTCCAACGGCGATTCGAGTAGATGCCATGTAAATCAATGGGGTTTTTGAAACGTACCTAAATCGTTCCAACGGCGATTAAGGTACGAACCATGTAAATAAACTCGTTTTTGGAGAGTGAGATTAGTTTAGAGTTAGTGTGTAATACGAAGCATAAATCACGTTGTAAACAAATCGATTCTTTCTTCTCCCCCTCTCTCTCCTATGTATTTTGAACTGATGTAAATGGGTAATTCTTTACCAAAATGGTTTTCAATAATATATGCTCAAAACGGTTTTCAAAACGAGAAAAAAAAGGTTTCAAATGAATTTTAAACTTAAAGAAATATGCGATTAGTCCGTTATCGCCTAACACGCTGAGTAGGAGGCCGGTGGTTCATAACCGGGCGATATCGGGGTGCCTAGTAGCCTTTCTCCGGAAAGGAGCTAGCCTTCTCGGCTCATACCTAAGTTTCTCGAACCCTCACCGGTCTCCCGCAAAGGATCGGTGTTCATTTTCCCATTCGTGGGTGGCGACTCTTCCATACTCCGAGCTCCGATCCTGCCGAGCAGCTTGATTCCACGATTGGTTGCTTTCGGCGCCAATCACCGCTTACGTCGCCATGAGGTGTCCACCCCCCGGTCCGCCCGGGAGATTAGGCCGCGGCACCTCGTCTAACAAGTGGCGACTCTGCTAGGGAAGCGAGAAATTTGATTCCGAAAGGCGTGTATTAAGCCCTTAATGGGGACGGATCGTATTATTTCTTTTCGTATGCATTCATAAGCATTATTGCAAACCTTTTGGGTAATTTCTGCGAAACCTCTAGCGAGAGTCCATTCGTCGCTCGAAAGAGGCTAGTGTAAGTTCCCCCTTACAATAAGGCGCCAAAGGGTCCCCATCCATTCGTTAGGGGCGAATTTGTGCGGTCTTGTGAGGTCCCGTGATCAGCTGTGTCAGCATATAGTAGCCTTAGAAGTTGCCATAGGATTACCCGTTACCATTTTTGATGTGATAAATGAATCAGTTCGTGTTTTCAAATTGCCATGATACGTGTCTAATCCTAAAATATGTAAAGAAAATGAAACGATACGTTAATATATACTCTTAAACCGATATACAAACTACCCCAAAACATCAAAACGATTCGAACTAAAGACGACTTAGTCATCTCGTATGAATGAACTTGTGCGACCCGCCTGGTCCCTTTCCGTGTCCCGAAGAAGGCACATGTTCAGAAAATATGTTATGATGTAAGCACGTATTAGTATGAGTTGGTTTGGTATTATGGATAGTTATATCTCGATTCAAAAGACTATATTAACAGTAGCCGTTATTCACATTCTTTAAATAGGTTGGGATAAAACGAGATTATGACGAAACGAAAACAAAGAACATTTCTGTTTCGAATGACCCCGTTGTAACGTAAAGAGTTTCGCAAACGTGGCCCGTCCCTTCCGAAACAAAGACGAGCTCTTACATTATGCCTTGTGTCGTTCTTAAGAGAAATGGACGTGTCCGCAAAAGTGACTAAAAAAATAAAAGAAAAGCAAAAATAAACAAACGACCAAAGTCATCCTATATCTACGATGTATATCCATCCCGAGGGTAGTTAAAGAAAATGAACCAATACCGTTAAACACGTGCCTCGAGCCGGTATGTACGCTGTTTAAAATCATAAAGCCGAATTAAGCTAAAACCTTATAATTGCGCCATATGAACGAGACTGTGGGTTTGATTAATGGCTCGATCACTTCGACCGTTACCAAAACTACAAGAAATATGGCCCGATCTGCGTGTTTGCTTAACTCGCGCCTAAATAAAAAAGAACGGTAATATCCCTGCTGCGAATAAGCATGCGATTAAACGAAACGTTGATTTTCTATAACCACGCTAGGGTGATATATCCCGTAAATTGGAAGAAATAAAATTTGTTGCTAGCCGAAAGATTACCGTGCGCTCAAATAAGACTCGCCGTCTTCTCACGTAGCCAAAACGAGCAAACGGATTCTTGACGCTAAAAAACAAACACGTTACGCAATGAGTCTGTTCCTTAAAATAAAATCCAAAAAGTGATTTCATCACTGAATGAACACGTGGTTACGTCTCTCGATAGATCCAATAGATCCCGTCGTAATCTAAAAATCGAGACACGAACCCACGCGAATGAAAGGGAATGAGTCATTGTCAATAACGAACGATTGAACCAGAAGAATAACTCGTACCACGTCTAAAAAACCGAGATGCGCTCAAAGGGAGTCAAAACCCGAACTAATGCGTCTCGCAAAATGACAAAAGACGAGTTATTCCAAAAGGACAATCCAACTTGGTCGGTATCTTAGTCACTGAATGTTGATACGTCAAAACGAACTGTATTGTCTGATGGATGATTTACTTTTCCGCAATAATCGACGACATCACGCGTCCCCTGGACCGCAATGTGAGCCCCAAACCAAAATCCTAGGAAAGAGACTTGGACCATCGAGTGCGTGGAGAAATAAGGGTGGAAGAGAGATGCTGTGATACGTGTAATTAGACTAACGTTTGTTCTTCTTATCTTATATATCCGTAAATAAATAAACGCACACACCACAAATCATGCATATAAAACCATGCATACATACTAATGGATACTGTTCGCGCAGATGTCATCATTAAGCGGTTGTGGTTCCGTGAGAGCAGTCGGCTAGTTAGGCAGTTTGATCAGTTACAGATTGACAGTTCCGAATCGGCAATTGTGGCTTCTGATTCATCTTCATCCGGGTATACTCATTCTTCCGTCAGTATGTCTACGACCGATGAAAAAGTGGCCGGATTGGAAAACTCTGTGAATAACATTAATGAGCAGTTAGCCGCGATAGTGGCCCAGATAGCTAAGTTGGCCATGAAGGATGACAAGAGTGGCAGTAAGCACGCTGAGAATGAGGTGAACGATGGTCCTCGCTTTGGGAACGAGGACGACTATCAGGATTATATCCGAAAACAGCTTGAGAAATAGAAAGCTAAGGAAGAGGAGTGGAAGCAACACATCACTCAGGAGGTGCAGGATCTACGTGGGGGAAGTTCCGGGAGTCAGGACTTTTATAACTTGAAGAACTGTTTATCGGCAACCGCTTTGCCTTTGAAATTTCGGCTCCCTGACATGAAAAAGTTCGATGGAACTGGGGATCCCACTGCCCACATGAATCAGTATGTTGCTGTGATAAAACACACGATCCTGACTGAGGATCAAGTCCTGGGGCTGTTTAATACTTATCTGGAGGGGGCTGCCCTCATATGGTTTCATGCGTTGCCGATGGTGACGAAGAGAGATTGGAAGGAGTTGGCGAAATCATTCATCGCTCAGTATAGTTTCAACACTATGCTTGAGGTTACTCTAAAGGAACTGGAAAGCACTAAGTAATAAGCTAATGAGTCTTTTTCCGATTTTGTGAGGAGGTGGAGAGCCAAGGCGGAAATTATGAAGCAGAAGCCGCTTGAGCAGGATCAAATCCGAATGGTAGTGGGCAACACATTGCCGTATATTAAGAATGAGCTGCGGTATATGCCTTTTACCGATTTCAATCAGATGTATAGTTGTGCCTTGACAGTTGAGGGGGATGGAGAGCCGAAGAAAGCTTACACTAAGTGGACGAAGTCTGGATATAGTGCCGAAGGGCCAAGTGCGAGTACAGAATCAGCCACAGTGAAAGTTCTTGAACTTAACGCTATCGAGAAGAGGCAGTTCGCCAAGTTTGATCAAAGCTACGCAAAAGTTTTCGTACGATTGCAGAAAAGGGGATTGTTGAAAGCCCTCACTCCTAATGGCATAGCACCGTCTACTGCTCAGATGCAAGCTAGGGGGTACTGTAAGTTCCATAGCAACTACGGGGACACTATTGAGAACTGTGAGAGGTTGAAGCATGAGATTCAAAATTTGATTGAGGAAAAGAAGATAGATGACCCTTCGTCAGCAAACCCTTCCACTAGGCGTAATCCCTTGCCTAACCATAGGGTGACCATGATCGGGTCTGGGCTCAAAGAGAGTTTGATTGTGGAACCCTTCGGGGAAGACGAGGAGGAGTTGTTGGACTCCGATGAGAAGAATAATGTGGGAAATGGTTTGTATGTGTCGGCTTTGGAAGAGGAGCCAACGGAAGAAGTGATGGATGATGGAACTAAAACTGAGAAAACCGAGGAAGTGTCATCTCGGAGGATCATGCCTGTGTTGAAACTGTTTAGTGGGGTAGAAGACCCCGAAGCTCATTTGTATGGATACGTGTGCGCTATGTTTGGGGAGCCATACAAAGTGGAAAAATTCGCTCCATGGTTCTATCTCTCGCTGGTGGGCGAACCTTTGAAGTGGTTTCAATCGCTACCTGACTCGACTAAGCATGATTGGTCACTGATGTCAAGTTTGTTTTTGGTAAAGTATCGAAAAGCCCAAACACAGGTGGGGGAACATAGCGCGATGCAAATTGGGCCTATCAAACGTCCGTTTCTGACTGTCAGCAAGTATAATGAAGGCAAGGACCCCATGGAGCATTTGCATTTTTACCTATCCACTATGGGTCCTTTGGGCTTCAAAGAGGATGAAATCACGAGTTTGTTTTGCAACTCGTTGGCGGGAGAGTCACTAGTGTGGTATATGTCTCTTCCGATGAACGTTAAAGTGAATTGGGCTGAAATGACTAAGAGATTCATCAAGAAGTACACCGCAGGGGGATACCCAGAGGAAGTGCCGATGTTACCCGATGAGGAGACACCTGAGGCGGTGTTAACCATGGCTAAGTACAAGGGAGATGAGAACCCCATCGATCATGTAAAACGTTTCCGCACTCACATGTATGATGTAGGACTCCATCGAAGTGAGTTGATTCAGCATTTCCCAAAGACACTCACGGGGGAAGCTTTGATGTGGCACCGAATGCTCTCGGCAAAGGCAAAAGGGGACTGGGGGTCCCTCATGGAGGCTTTCGTGTAGAGATATGAGATGTACATCCCGTGGACTGGGTCGTTGGAAGATTTAGAAAGGATCAAGCAATTTCCCGAGGAAGCATTCGTGGATTATGCTAGGAGATGGTGGTTCAAGTATGCCTCATGTCGGGTCACCTTGAGCGATCAGGAGCAACTCATGTGTATCCGAAGGGGTGCTATTCCACTCGTCGCTAGAAGAATGAATGGAGTGTTCCTCAGGGACTATGAAGAACTGATAAGCTGGGCTCGGTATGGATCGTCGGACCCTTCCTACGTAAATCCGAACGTCCCTCACGTAATGGATCTGATGGTCGTGGATATTTGGGGAAGTTCCTCCGACGAGGATGGTATCAATCAGAGAGTTCCGATCAACATCTGGGATGAGTCTGATGATGAGCTGGAAATGGCTGCTAGCACCGAAGGAAAGATTCTGCCAGGTTTTGAGATCTTCAATGATGTTACCGACTGGGGCAAAGGAGAAGCAAGCTGTTTCATCGAGGAGATCATGATGTTAGATCTTAATGTCGAGGAGCAGGTGATCACTATTGAGGCCACTATGGGAGCGGTGGATGAGCCCAGTACCTCCAAGACTTATGAGAAACCCGAGAACCCTGTTGATAACAACTAGATTACCGCTTTGTTTGAATCTGATGATGTACTCACCAATACTATCAATGAAATGAATTCTGATTTTGCTTACTTGCTTGATGTTGATTCTGATCATTCCATGCATTCTCATTCATATAACATGCCTACATTTGAAATCAATGCAATAGAAATGTCAACTTTAAATCTTGGCACGGATGAAAATCCTAAACTTATACAAATTGCTCAAGAATTAACTACTGAAGAGAGGAAAGAATTTGAGAGAATAATTAAAAAATACGAAATAGTGTTTGCTTGGACGTACGAAGACATGTCGGGGATCGATCAATCAATCGTAACTCACCGTATTCTAACATACCCCGATGCTAAGCCCGTGAAACAGAAACTCCGATGCATGAGGCCGGAATGGGCAGATAAGATCAGAGAGGAAGTGAAGAAGCAGGTTTCATCGAAGTAATCGACTATCCCCCTTGGGTCGCAAATGTAGTGCCAATCGCGAAGAAGTACGGCAAAGTGAGAATATGCATCGATTATAGAGATCTCAACAAGGCGTGCCCCAAAGATGAGTTTGCATTGCCTCACATCGATGTATTGATCGACAGTGCAGCATCGAGTGTCTTGCACACGAATGTGGATGGCTTCATGGGCTACATGCAAGTTCAGATGGCCGAAAAGCACAAAGCAAAGACCTCGTTCACAACTGAGTGGGGAACGTACTGTTATAGAGTAATGCCATTTGGATTAAAAAACGCCGGGGCAACTTATCAACGGATGGCTACGGCACTGTTCCACGATATGATACACAAAGAGGTGGAAGTCTATGTGGATGACATGATGGTCAAGTCGGAGACAAGAGAGGGGCATTTCGCTGCACTTGAGAAGTTTTTGGCCCGAATTGCAGAATTCAAGCTAAGGTTGAACCCGAAGAAGTGCTTCTTTGGCGTTTCATCGGGTAAGATCTTAGGCTATGTGATCAGTAACAAGGGGATAGAAGTGGATCCCGATAAAGTGAAAGCCATACAGGAAATGCCGGCACCGAAAAATGAGAAAGAAGTGAGAGAGTTCCTGGGGCAGGTTCAGTATATCAGTCGATTCATAACATGACTCACCACAATCTGTGAACCAATCTTTAAGGTGCTACGGAAATATCAACCCACGGTTTGGAACGATAAGTGCCAGCAAGCGTTGGAAAGTGTCCGGACCTATTTGGCTAATCCACCGGTTTTGAGGCTGCATAAACTCGGAAAACCACTTCTCCTCTTTGTAGCGATCGAGGAGCGATCCATTAGAGCAATGTTGGCCCAGGAAGGGGACACCGGTGTGGAGCATGCGATGTATTATCTGAGTAAGAAGTTCCTGGAATACGAGCTTAAGTATAATATGATCGAAAAGACATGCGTGGTAGTAGTATGCCTAACGAAGAAGCTGCGACACTATTTTCAGTCTTACAAAGTGATCATTATTTTCCGGATGGATCCCGTGAAGTATCTGTACCGAACTCCATCCTTAATCGGAAAGTTAGCCCGATGGTTGTTGCTTCTGTCAGAATTCGGCATCGAATATGTAACGAAGAAGGTTATCAAGGGGAGAGCCGTAGCAGAATTTCTGGCCAACCAACCTCTGAACGTAGAAGAGGAAGAGATAAACTATGATTTCCCCGATGAGAACTTGAACGCAATAGAAGTTATACCATGGAAAATGTTCTTCGATGGAGCAGTTAATTCGAATGGAGCCGGAGTAGGGGTGCTACTTATCTCACCAGAAGGAGAAAGGATCCCAATGGCAAAGAAACTATCCTTCCCTTTCACCAATAATATGGCCGAGTATGAAGCATGCATCTACGGGTTAGAGTCGCTAACGACATTGGGAGCATCATATGTTGAAATCTGGGGCGACTCAAAACTGATTATCGAACAAGCGCATGGAAACTGGGAAGTGAGGGAAGAAAGGCTACGTCCCTACCTAGACCAGCTGGAAGGGTTGGCACAGAGATTCAGCGAGTGCCGCTTTTATCACATTCCCCGAGCACAGAACCAAGCAGCGGATGCTTTGGCCACCTTGGTGTCGGTGTGGGATAATCCACGGAATCTTGCCTCAAAGCCTTTGGTGCTAAAAAGGTCCCACAAACCGTTCTATGAAGATGTAATGTGGTTAGGAGTAGACGAGAAGCCTTGGTACTTCGACATTGTGAATTTCATGAAAAACGGGACTTATCCAGCAGAATCAGAACTTAGGGATCAGGCTGTGATCAGGAGGTTAGCTCATCAGTTCGTCATCCACAATGATTTGCTTTACAAAAGACACACCGATGGATTACAATTGAGATGCTTGGACGAGGCAGAAGCCCGTGAGGCAATGGAGTCGGTACACTCAGGAATTTGTGGAGCCAATATGGGAGGAGCAGTATTAGCAAAGAAAATCGTAAGGCAATTCTTCTATTGGCTCACCATGGAAAGAGATTGAAACGAATATATGAAGAAATGCCATGGTTGTCAAATCAACGGGGATTATAATCACCTGCCAGCTATGGAACTGCACGTGTTGGCACCTGTTTGGCCGTTTGAAGCTTGGGGCATTGATATCATCAGTGAGGTGAGGCCTAATGCATCAAATGGACGCAAGTTCATCGTAGTTGCCATTGATTACTTCACCAAGTGGGTAGAGGCGGAATTGTTTAGTAAGCTGGGATCGAAGCAGATGAGAAAGTTTATTGAAAAGCATCTAATCACCAGGTTTGGGGTGCCTCACCACATGATCACGGATAATGGGATCCAGTTTCAAGGGGAAGTGAAAAGTCTCTTCCAAAAGTACGGTATTGAGCATCATAGATCGTCTCCATATCGCCCACAAGCTAACGGGGCAGTAGAAGCGGCCAATAAGAACCTTAAGAGGATTCTCGTAAAGACAGTAGCATCACATCGGAATTGGCACGAGCAGCTTCCGCTCACTTTATGGGCTTATCGCACGATGGTTAGAGCGTCAACTGGGGCAACGCCGTTCTCCTTAGTATATGGGGCAGAAGCGGTTCTGCCTATTGAGGTTGAGAAGCGATCGCTGAGGATCGCGGTAGAAGTAGAGATTCCTAAAGCGGAATGGGTGAAGAAGCGTTATGAACAGCTAGCATTGGTAGACGAGAAGAGGATGGAGGCCCTTTACCACATACAGCTATATCAAAGGAGGATGGCCCGGGCTTTCAACGAAAGGGTTAAGGTCAGTCCTATCAAAGAAGGAGACATGGTGCTGAAACAGATCCGAATGACGCGCACCGACCCTAGGGGCAAGTTTAAGCCAAACCGAGAAGGACCGTTTCTCGTGAAGAAGATCCTAAGCAAAGGGGCGGTAAAACTAACCACGAAGGATGGCATTGAGTTCTCTGAACCTACCAATCTGGATAGGCTTAAGAAATACTTTTCGTAAAAAAAAAGAAATAAAAAAAAAGAAATAAAAATTCTCGATAGGTTGAAAACCCGCAAAGGGCGATCTATGCAACAATAAGGGACATCCCAATGAGTGAAAACCTAAGAGGGCGCTCATTTGAAAATTCCGGGATGATAAAAGGAGAGTTGAAAAATCGCTGGGACCTGAAAACCGAAAAAAGGTGGGCCCTGGTAACAGTAGTTATATCTTGAGCAATTATGGGAATAATGTGTAAGTGGCTAAGTATTTCTGTTGCTTGTAAATAAACAAAGGCATGAATATATTTGAAGAGAATGGTTGGAATTATTATGATCGACTGAATGCATGGTATTGTAAGTCATGAGTTATACATCACGGTATACCCGCTATACATCACGGTAGTACTAATGAAGTTGTAAACCGAAACAATGACGGGACTATCAAGGAGGAGGAATCCCAAAGTCCCAAAAGCCCTCAAACGAATCAAAGCCTCCGAAGTAAGGTGCCCGCTCCTCGGCTAAGGCCTCCTCGGTAACTCGATGACCCTTTACCGCAATCCGCAAACTCTCCTCAGTAGCCCGCTGGACCTCTATATCCACACGGCTCCTCTCCTCGGTTGCCCGGCCTCGCTCCTCCCAGCTGGAGCACTCATCCGCCATCTCTCGATAACGATGTATGATCTGAGCGTCATCACTCCGTAGTGACTCTCCTCGCCCGGCCGCCACGCCCTCCTGTACTCTTCGGTCCATAGAATGGAGGCCTCCCTGTAAAGAAAAATAGGAGGGAAGCAATGTAAAAAAAGGAGAAAGAAAAAAAAACAGAGAAAATATATATACATTCATTCATAATCATGTGCATACATATCACTACACTAGGTTATACAATACTCACCAGATGATGTGCGTGACTTAAGTCAAGCCGCACGCAGAAATACTTGGATAGCTCCACGAAATTTGTGCAAGTCTAGGCAGGCTTCGATAGGCAAATTAGGATTCGATCAATGGGCACAGGCCCCACTACGGACTGCGGTCTATGGCATTATCAATGGGCACAGGCCCCGCTACGGACTACGGTCTACGGTATTATCAATGGGCACAGGCCCCGTTACGGACTCCAGTCTACGGCATGAAGCGACTGCAGTCACAAACTCTCGGACGAGTGATAAAGCCCAAATATCAAAGCGACTGCGGTCAAAACCTCTTGGACGAGGTCTCAATTCCAACTCTCGGACGAGTGATAAAGCCCAGCTATCATCAACGAAGAGCACCTGCGATCGATGTAGAGATTAAGGTCGAACGGTTAATTTGGAGATATGCGAAACAAGCAAACGCCTGCGATCGATGTATAGATTAGGGTCAGATGTTCGATTTGGAGATCTGCAATACAAGGAAATGCCTACGATCGATGTAGAGATTAGGGTCGAACGATGGATTTGGAGATATGCAAACGAAAGGACGCCTGCGATCGATGTATAGATTAGGGTCGGATGTTCGATTTGGAGGTCTGCAACACATGAAAATGCCTACGATCGATGTAGGGATTAGGGTCGAACGATGGATGTGGAGATACGCAAACGAAAGGACGCCTGCGATCGATGTGGAGATTGGGGTTGAATGATTAATTTCAAAACGAAAGAGTACCTGCGGTCGAGATAAAGACTAGGGTCGCTAGAAAAAGCAACTGTACCTGCGGTCGAGATAAAGACTAGGGTCGCTAGAAAAAGCAACTTTACCTGCGGTCGAGATAAAGACTAGGGTTGCTAGAAAAAGCAACTTTACCTGCAGTCGAGATAAAGACTAGGGTCGCTAGAAAAAGCAACTTTACCTTCGGTCGAGATAAAGACTAGGGTCGCTAGAAAAAGCAACTTTACCTGCGGTCGAGATAAAGACTAGGGTCGCTAGAAAAAGCCATTTACCTGCGGTCGATTTAGACTAGGGTCGCTAGAAAAAGCCATTTACCTGCGGTCGATTTAGACTAGGGTCGCTAGATAAAGCTATACACCTGCGGTCAATTTAGAGACTAGGGTCGCCAGAAGGAGCGTTCGTCTGCAGTCGATTCAGAGGCAAGGACGGGACAACCAAGATGAAGATCGAAGACAAGGCCGGAGCATGCGGCATGGAGATCAGGTATTCTTCCTCCTACTCTTTACGTGTCTCTTACTTTTATATGTTTTACATTGCATGTGTTGCGTTAGCAAAAAACGTTATCAAAACACACACATCACTGTCAAAATAGGAAAGTAGGGGCAAATGTAGACACCGAGTCGTAGGATCTGTGACGAAAACCTGTAAACAAGACGGGCGAAGCGGTTGATTCTGGAAGTTTTAAAACAAAAATATATAATAAGAAAAGAAAAGTTAATGTGAGTCGCGGTCGTCAAGTGGACGGCTCGCGAGTGCTCAGCGACGTGGTGCGAGCGCCTAGCGGCAGCCGACGTGTGTCCGACGACAGTTGGACGCACGCTCGACGCCCACTGGGCACGCACGCCCGGCAGCGCGGAGCGCGCGCTCGACAACCGTGGGGCGCGCGCGCTCGACAGCGCGGGGCGCACGCCCGACGGCCGCTGGGCAAGCACGCCCAGCGACGTTGGGCGGACGCCCAACGCTCGTTGGGCGAACGCCCAACGCTGGTTGGGCGCGCGCCCAACGATAGTTGCGCGTTCGCCCAACCATGTTGGGCGTCCGCCAACGAAAGTTGGGCGTTCGCCCAACCGGCTTTGGGCGACGCCCAATTTTATTTGGGCGACGCCCAAAGCTTCCGGGATCCGTTGCCTATTTAAGGCACGGATCCCAATGCATTTGGAGGGAGATTTTTGGAGACTTTCTCACTCTAGACATTTTTAGAGAGAGAAAGTGATTTTTTTTGAGAAAAACATTTTTTTTTCTCAAAAAGTCCGAATTTCCCAAAAGTTAAATTTTTACTAAAAAAGACGAAAAACACAAAAAAACCCGGAAAATCACGATTTGGAGAATCAACCGACTTCGACCGTCAATACCGAACTTGAGGTATTATCCGAGGACTAGACTCATTTTATTTAATTTATTTCCTTTATTTATTTATTTTTCATGTTATAGTTTTATTTATTTAGTTGTTTATTTATTTGTCACGTTTTATTTAATTTTCCGTATTTATTTATTTTTATCCCGTGTTAAATAAAAATTCGGTTTTGTTTTAAAATAAAAAACCTCGTTTTGATATCCCAATATGAATCGTGATCCGATTAAAAGGTAGTTCGGGTATTAAAAAACGTTGTAATTATAAGTTTAAAAAGATATTTCCAAATAACGTTTTAAAATAAAAACGCCGTTTTAGGAAACTCCGTTATAGACTATGATCCATTTTTGGTAGTTCGGAGATCCAAAACGATCGAATTAGACTTAATTTAAAGCTTTTGAACGAATCTGGAAAGTTTTGGACTGCTGCTGTAATTCTCCCTTTTCTGTCAGTAATAGCAGATTGGCGACGGATTTTCCGTCGGTAATATGCTGGAAAACGAAAATTCATCTTTTTAACCCATTTTCTCAACCTTTTGGTATTGGATTCTTATATATATAAGTATGTAATTATATAATATGATTATAAAAATTATTTTTGGGGTCATATAACTATGAATTATCTATTATGTAGTTATTTACTGCACATTTGAAATTTAATTTGTTTTGATTCATTATTTGTACATATATATATATATATTTTTGGGTTATCAAAATGTGGGGTTTAGCTATTATTTGGGGAGGGGTTTTCTATATACTTATTATATCAATTTTTTGCATTTATGGTCTTCCATTACTTTTACATAGTTTTAGTTAGGATGAAAATGTATTATATTTTGTATTCTTTTTCATTTTCTTTATTATATCATATAGTATTTCTCACTTATTTTTATATATAAATATATCCTTATTTTTAGATAAAATCATATATATATATACATGTATTTCTATTTTATTTTTGGTATACATGTATATATTCCAAATGAGTTTTACTTGGTAAATTTTGGTTTAATTGGTTCATTGGTGTAATTATGTGTGAATAAAGAGTTGATTGAGTGAAAAAAGGGAAAATAAAATCACAAAAAGAGACTTTAATTGGTTTATTTAAATTTAAGTTTTCTAGATATTCTTAAAGTGTAAATGACGTTTTCTTGACCTTTTTAAACTATTTCCAAAATATCACGTGTTGAAACCTTAATCCGTTCCAACGACGGATTAGGCGAACCTTGTAATTAAAATCGTTTTTATTGTAAATAATAAAGTTTTGAATCGTTTTCTTAAATGATTTGTACAAAATAAATTGACTTGTATGCCTAACCACGTTTTCGGGTTAAAATTCTTTATCCCACGTCTTCAAACGCTCGAGTCGTTCCAACGGCGATTCGAGTAGATGCCATGTAAATCAATGGGGTTTTTGAAACGTACCTAAATCGTTCCAACGGCGATTAAGGTACGAACCATGTAAATAAACTCGTTTTTGGAGAGTGAGATTAGTTTAGAGTTAGTGTGTAATACGAAGCATAAATCACGTTGTAAACAAATCGATTCTTTCTTCTCCCCCCTTTCTCTCCTATGTATTTTGAACTGATGTAAATGGGTGATTCTTTACCAAAATGGCTTTCAATAATATATGCTCAAAACAGTTTTCAAAACGAGAAAAAAAAGGTTTCAAATGAATTTTAAACTTAAAGAAATATACGATTAGTCCGTTATCGCCTAACACGCTGAGTAGGAGGCCGGTGGTTCATAACCGGGCGATGTCGGGGTGTCTAGTAGCCTTTCTCCGGAAAGGAGCTAGCCTTCTCGGCTCGTACCTAAGTTTCCCGAACCCTCATCGGTCTCCCGCAAGGGATCGGTGTTCATTTTCCCATTCGTGGGTGGCGACTCTTCCATACTCCGAGCTCCGGTCCTGCCGAGCAGCTTGATTCCACGATTGGTTGCTTTCGGCGCCAATCACCGCTTACGTCACCATGAGGTGTCTACCCCCCGGTCCGCCCGGGAGATTAGGCCGCGGCACCTCGTCTAACAACGGCAGAAACGATTCAAGTTTTTCAAGAAAAAGACCAACAGGAATAAGCGGACTGATCGGTGTTACATTTGTGGTCAAAAGGGGTATTACGCTCGTAAATGTCCAAATCAGCCACAAAAGGCTCAAAAATTGGTCCAACAACTTTCCTACAGTCTTGAAGATGCAGATGTTGAATCCTTGTACTCAGAGCAAGATGAAGCAACACCAGAAACCATCTTCGCCCTTGAAGATTATACAGATTCTTCTTCTTCAGAAGATTCTGATGATGATTTTCCAGTTTCTGATGATTTGCTTCCCATTTATTCCCTACAATCATGCTCATCAGAGAGTCTTACTCCCACTTATCCCCTGGTAAATATTCATCTATTGCCGTCCAAATATGACAGACCCATTTCTGTTATTGGTCTTATGGATACTGGGGCTCAAAAGACGATGGTTAATCCATCAATTTTGCCTAATACCTCATGGGAAACCCACTATGAGTATTTCAAGGCTGCAGATGGCAAGGTATTTTCCACTACACTCAGATCCAAAAAACCCATTGGGATTCAGTTTTTCCCTAACTGTATCATTTGGGTCAAAGTCCTTGGGTCGGCACTTCCAGACAAAGACATCTTAGTTGGTTTTGATGTCTACCAGAAAGCTAAAGGGTTACAAATTCTTCCTGAAGGGATTCGTTTCAAACGACAATTAAAATTGTACACGTGCGTCCCTAAGATGTACTCCCTAGCTGAAGTCTCACCAGATTTTCAACAAATTACAAAACTTCTCTTGAAGTCATGTGCTGATTCCCACTCGCAATTCTCGCATCCCTCACCACTTTGGAAAAATAAAGATTTCTTCATCAAATTGCCTTTCAAGCTTAATGAAGATGTCAATCCTACAAAGGCAACACATCCGGACATGACACCTGCTGACCTTCTCCTGGCAAAAGAAGAATGTGCTCAATTGTTGCAACAAGGCTTGATAGAGCCAACCACATCTCCTTGGGCTTGTCAAGCATTTTATGTCGAGAAGCGGTCAGAAATAGTTCGTGCAAAGAAAAGGCTTGTGATTGACTACAAGCCTCTCAATGGATTTCTAAGAGATGACAAATTTCCCCTTCCAAGGATTAATTCCTTATTTGTCCATCTTAATGAAGCCCATATCTTTTCAAAATTTGATCTCAAAGCAGGTTTTTGGCAGCTTGGGATTCATCCAGAAGATCGTTACAAGACGGCATTTTGCATTCCTACAGCCCAATATCAATGGAGAGTTATGCCTTTTGGGCTAAAAACAGCCCCATCTCTGTTTCAAAAGGCCATGATCAAGATTTTTGAGCCCATCCTTCATAGTGCTCTTATCTACATTGATGATATCTTACTCTTCTCAAAAGACGTCCAAGCCCATAATAGTCTTTTGGTCCAATTCCAGCACATTGTAGATCAACATGGCATAATGCTTTCTGAAAAGAAGAGCACTATTGGACAAGACTCAGTGGAGTTTTTAGGCATGAGATTCCATGATGGCCAATATCAGCCTGGACCCCACATTTCTCAAGAATTATTGAGTTTCCCTGATGAGAATCTTTCTGTAAAGCAAATTCAGCAATTCTTGGGAATCATCAATTACATCCGGGAATTCATCCCTCATGTCTCTGAGCACACTAGCCAATTACCAAAGATATGGGTGTTCAAACTTGGGTTGGATGGGTTATAGTATAATTTTAACCCAACCCATGTAAGGAACTTTTTTTTTAAATGGGTTGGGTTATAGTGGGTTATGATGGGTTGTATGAATTTTTTAAGTGGGTTAGATGGGTTGGGTTATAGTGGGTTTGATGGGTTATTGTATATTTATCATGAATTGTACATAACAATTCAACTCCAATTTTTTGTATTGTGCTGATTTTTTTTTAAAGCCGCTGATTTTTTTATAATAATAATAATAATAATAATAATAATAATAATAAGTAAACCTCAAAATCATAGTTAAATGTAGGGGTGTTCAACGGTCGATTCGGTCTGAAAACCGAACCGAACCGAAGTAAGCGAATACCATCTAAAATGAAAATCGAACCTAACCGAATAATATTAACAAACCGAATATTTCGGTTCGGTTTGGTCCTCGGTTTTAGCTTATTTTATATTATATTATTGAAGTATGTATGAAAAATTCATGGTTATAAACTAAAAAAATCATAATCCTAGTTCTAGGGATGAGCAAAACCAAACCAAAAATCGAAAACCGAAAAAACCGAACCGAAAAAACCAAACCAAACCGAACCAAATTGTAATTCTGTTTGGTTCGGTTCTAGTTTCTTAGCAATTTTGGTTTTCGGTTCGGTTCGATTTGGTTTATGTATAATTCGAAAAAACCCAAACCATATTATTATTATTATCTGTTTGCATTTTGTATAAACCTCTTAAGTCCAAAATCTAACAACTAGACTTAAAACCCAAGATAGAAAACATAAATTAAACTTAAACTCAAATTAAAACTATAGTAATACTCCATATTCTCCAATTCCTACTAAAAGAAAAGTATACCAAATCTTTGTTTACAAAGTTACAGAGAACAATAAATCCAAAAATACTTTAGTTAATTAATTATTATTGTTATAGATTTGAATTGTGAATTTTTATTTGTGGGATTATATTAGTTAACAGGTGGAATTATAATTTTCTTACATGTATTTCTATAGTTTTAATTATAATTAATTATAGGAAATTAAAAGTTGACATGTATTAATTTTTGTTAATCGAAAAAACAAAGTCTTAAGAAAATGGACAGTGAAAGAAAAATTACGGAAAAGATAGAACAAATAAATATTCATTTTTAAAAAAAATTCAATTAATTAAGAAAATTTGGTTCCAACGGGACCAAATCGAACCAAACCGAAATATATCGAAGACGGTGGTCCGACCAGGAGGCTTTAAGGCAGAGGAGAATTTGAATGGAAGATGTTGGACGGGTAGAGTTTACGTAATGAAAGAAGTTAATTGGATGGGTATTAGGTTTTTCACAAATGAATGCTATCTTTTTTTAAGTTGGGTTGGTGGGTTAATTGGGTGAGTTATTATAACCCAACCCATGTAAGTCAAATAATTTTTTTTGTAACCCATCCAACCCATGGAACCCACATATAACCCATTTATGCATGTTCCATGGGTTGGATGTGTGGAGAATGGATGGGTTATAATAACCCATCCATATTTGAACACCCCTAATCAAAGATGCTGAAAAAGAATGCCCCATCGTGGAGTCACGTCCAAACTAAAGCTGTTCAGCAACTTAAAGTTGTGGCTCAAAATCCTCCAGCATTAAAGATACCTGGCATTGGAAAGCGTGTTTTACAAACAGATGCTAGTGATGAACATTGGGGTGCATTGCTTATTGAAGAAGTTGATGGATGATAACATCGAGATATTATCCTGAGGACCAAAAGAGATATTCACCTCAGAGTACGCCACGTAATGATCCCCAAAGGGAAGCTAGTTGGCGGATCTCCACGGATCAGCTCGATGAGATCCGCTGGCGGATCTATAAGGCGGATCTCTCTATTCGCCTCTATAACGGCTGGCCGCCGACTCGGCCATAAAAGATCATTAATGAGTTATTAAATTAGCTAAACCGCCAGATAAAGGATAACTCATAACCGCCATTAATGAAGCATTAATAGAGACTTTCTAGTTACCTGAAGGTTACAACTTCCAGCTATATATAGCCCGATCCCCTAGGCTATCAAGGTACACATTCTCACAACCCTTGTCAATTCAGTTGGTTTCCTTGATTCATCTTACTGACTTTGGCATCGGAGCTTCCCCTCGTCGAACCCAACGACGCCCCCACAGGGACGAAAGTCGATCAGAAATTCTCCACTTGTTACCAATTGGTGCGGTGATCGTGGAGTCCTTAATCAAACAAAGGGTTTTTCGTTCACGCAGAAAACGCAATGACCAACGGAGGTGAAAATCCCTCCTCAGGGATTGAAACGCCGTTAGTTACACCATCTAGTGCTGGTCGCACCGATACAACTGCTCCTATAACGCATGTCGACAGTAACATGCTTACGGCTGCTTTTATCAATATGTGTGCCCAAGATATTGAAGCGCGATATGGACTTGAGATAGGGAATCGCCTTCGAACATTCATGACTCTTCCTCCACGTTGGAGCACGACGTCCACATCGACCGTTTCATCTTGGCCTTTAAACTTTGGCCTTGGACCAGGGGCCCATAGCTCTTCGTTCCTTCAAGCCCACAATACGGATTCCATGTTAACTACCACGACATCAGGTGGCGAGCGACCAATTAATCGGGAGCTATTCCCTGGTGAAGGAAGTCAGAGAAATGATACGACCCTTCCTGGCAGATTGGGAGGTCCGGGGTTGAATCTTGGTGGGCCCAATATACCCAAGCGTCCACGAACGAATTTATCCCTTGGCGGATCTAAAGGGCCAACTCACAAAAAGCGTAGAAAAGAGAAAGGTAGGCAGACAAGGTCACCTTCGCCCCGACGAGCGAGATCCTCCCGTCGTGGCAGATCGCCCCCATCTACTGGCCGTAGATGAAGTAAAAGGCCAGAAAAGACACCCCATGCAAACAGACCACCACAGCCACCGCCTTCAGGAACTGTTGGACACATCCCGTCAGGAGGCCAAGGGGGAGGAAACGGTCCGACTCCCCCAGGTGGAGGAAACGGAGGAGGAGGTGGTGGTGGAAGAGGAGGCGGAGGAGGAAGCGGACGCGGTAATGGAGGAAGGCGTTCGCCATCTGATCCATCGTCTGATTCAAGTTCTTCTTCTTCTTCTTCTCCAAGCAGATCGCCACGAAGAGGCCGTCCCAGGACGGATCCAGAAAATTTTGATGATAGAGTGAGGGCCCTGGTGCTCCGTATGAATGAAGAAAATGCCAGGCACAACCCGTTCGCCAATAGGGATTCGCCTTTTGCCGCTTGGATTGAGGCGGAGGAGACGGAAAGAGCTTTTAAGATTCCCAATCTCGCAATATACACAGGCAAAGATAATCCGGAAGCTCATGTTCGAAAGTATCGAATACTGGCCAGACTCAACCGAGCTACTGAGCCCATGCTCTGCAAAATGTTTGTCACCACGCTGGGGGGCCCAGCCTATTTGTGGTTTCAATCTCTACCTCCAGGCTCGATAAACAGCTTTGATCAATTGAGCAGGGAATTTTGTGCAAAATTCGCCGGTTGTATTCCTGCAGTGGTGAAATCTGGGAAGCTTTTTGAGTTAAAGCAGAGGGCGAATGAATCCCTTCGGGAGTACGTGGACACCTTCAACCAATTATGCATACAAATTGTTGATGTGGACATCTCCGTAGCTGTGGAATGTTTCGTAAGAAATACCACCTGTAAGAGTTTGCAGGAAGATCCCATCCGAAAGAAACCCACCAGTATGGCAGAATTGATGGAACATTGTAAAGATTTCATTGAGGTGGATGACATTCGCCGAGGTTCACCGTCATCGCCAAGAAGGGGCAAGGGCGAATCTCGTCCCCGAGATGGAGACAAACGTCAGGATTCCTCCTCTAGAAGCAGGCGAAGAGATTCTAAAAACAAATCAACGTTTGTCACCTCTTTCACACCTCTTAATGCTTCTAAAAGTGAAGTTCTTATGTGGATTGAGAACAGTCAACACAAACGGAGCATTTCATACCCCGAACCGAAGGGAGGGGAGTACACCAATAATGGTAAAAATCCTAAAAACTATTGTAAATATCACAGGAAAAATGGCCACGACACTGATGCATGCTGGGAGTTGGCTCGAGAAATTGAGCGTCTCATAGAAAGAGGCAAATTGGATCGGTTCATCCAAACTGAAGGCAAGAGAGGAGATGGTGACAGATCCAAGGAGGACCCAAAGAAGAAGGGAAAGGGTACCATCAATGTCATAGCGGGCGGACCTGGGTACCAGCCAACGTTGAAAAAGGCAAGGACTACCGCCCTTGACAGGACGTCGTTAAATCGCCCCTTTTCGGATGCAGGTCCTGAGATACCACCCCATGCGGATGCACTGGTCGTCACTATGATGGTGGAAGGCTGGGAGATGAAAAGAGTAATGATTGATACTGGAAGTTCATGCAATGTCATTACCAGAGGAGCTTTCGCCAAACTCATGATTGATCCTGTTCAAGTAGAGCCGACCGTGGTCGATATCTTGGGAGTGACAGGGCATACTATTCAAACAAAAGGCCAAGTTACTTTGGACTGTGAGCTTACAGATGATGATCAAGTTTGGAGGGGAGATTTAGAATTTTCGATCTTGGATGGTCAGTTAGCTTACAATATCATCCTCGGACGACCTTTTATCTCCGAAGTTGCAGCTCTTATCTCCATTTGCCACTTAACATTTTACATTCCCACGGCTAATAGAGGTGTAATGATCAAAGGTAGCCAAAAGGTGGCCCAAGAAACGTATTCGGCATCACTAATGATTCGCCCTCAATCTAAGGAGGAAGATGAAGAAGAACGCGTCACGATGGCCTTGGGCGAGACCGAAATGTATCTTATGGCGGATGAAAAGCAGAAATCATGGTCCGGAAAGGCAGAAGGTGATAGAGGAAGAGATCGCCAAGCTCCAGAAGGCGGATGCCATTGAGGAGGTGCTTTACACTCAGTGGTTGGCGAACGTCGTTTTGGTGAAAAAAGCTGGCGGATCTTACCGCATGTGCATTGACTTCACAGATCTCAATAAAGCTTGCCCCAAAGACAACTATCCTTTGCCATGTATTGATATGCTTGTAGATGGAACTGCCGGTCACGCAATGTACTCCTTTACTGATGTGAAGTCAAGTTATCATCAGATCCCTCTGGAGCCCTCAGATAGAATCAAGACCTCGTTCGTAACACACCAAGCAACTTATTGTTTCAAAGTTATGCCCTTTGAGCTTAAGAACGCAGGTGCAACTTATCAGAGGATGATGAACAAAATATTTGCAGATAATAAAAGGGGTAACAATTCTGTCTACGTAGATGACATGATCATCAAAAGTACGACCATAGAAAAGCATGCGGACGATATAAAGGAGGTACTGGACGTACTCCGGCGCCACAATATTAAGCTGAACCCAGAGAAGTGCACTTTCGGGGCAACATATGGGAAATTCTTAGGGTTCATGATCAGCGAAAAAGGAGTTAGCCCAAATCCTGACAAAGTTAAGGCAGTTCTGGAAATGCAGGCACCGCGGAATATCAGAGAAGTACAACGCCTTAATGGGCATATCATAGCCTTGGGCAGGTTTATCTCTTGCTCAGCCCGCAGATGCCAGCCCTTTTACGAGGTCATTAAGAAGCAAAAGGCATTCGAGTGGAATGAGGATTGTGAAAGAGCCTTCGAAGGAATCAAACGGTTCCTCACGGAGCCACCCATGATGAGTCGACCTTTGAAGGGAGAAGACCTCTACATGTATGTATCGGTTACGGACAAAGCCGTATGCACGGTCATGATACGAGAATAGGATGGCCAGCAGTTTTCGATTTATTACGTGAGCAAGGTTCTGAAAGACGCTGAAACCAGGTATTCAAAGCTTGATAAAATGGCACTGGCTGTTGTAACCACGGCAATCCGCCTTAGGCCATATTTTCAGGCGCATACCGTGGTGGTTCGAACAAATATACCAATGAGAAAGGTGTTGCAGAAACCAGACACTTCGGGAAGGCTGATGGAATGGGCAATCCGCCTGGGCGAATTCGATGTAAGGTATGAAAGCAGGTCAGCTTTAAAGAGTCAGGTCCTGGCGGACTTCGTGAATGAATTCACTGACGAAGGGATAGATCATCCCAAGCCTCCGATAGAAGAATGGTCAATGTACACCGATGGCGCCTCCTCGGTGACTGGAGCTGGCATAGGCGTTGTGATCAAGGGTCCCCAATACATAAAATTACGGTACGCAGCAAAATTAAATTTTCATGCAACTAATAATGCTGCTGAATATGAAGCTCTAATATTGGGATTACGCCTACTTAAAGAAATTACTCCTGGGCGGATTGTGATCTATAGTGATTCTAAACTAATGGTCAACCAAGTAATCAAGAATTACGAGGTGATGGACGAGATTCTGGCCAAATACGTGGCAGAAGTCAAAAAATTGCTGGATCACCTTGAGGCTAAGGAGACTAAATGGGAACTGATTCACGTACCAAGGGAGTCCAACACAGAGGCGGATCATTTGGCCAAAATGGCCTCTTGTGAGGAGAACTGGACAGATCCGGATTGTCCCTTTGAAGTTAAAATAGCTCCAGCCTTCGCCTCAGAGGAAGTTTCCCTACTCACAACAGTGGAAGACGATTAGAGATCAGTCATTCGCCAATATCTGCTGAATGGAACCTTACCTGAGGACAAGGAAAAGGCACAGTGGATAGTTAGGAGAGCGGCTTATTTCTCCGTGATTAATGACTGCCTTTACAGAAAGTCCTTTAGTCATCCATGGTTAAAGTGCATTCTACCGGAAGAAGGACAACAAGTCATCAAGGAACTACATGAGGGATCCTGTGGGGCACACGAAGCATCTGCCGCCATCTTGAAAAAGTCCAGGTTAGCAGGTTTCTACTGGCCCACGGCTGAATTGGATGCCCAAAAATTAGTAGAATCTTGTCACAATTGTCAGATTCATGCGAATGAATCACATACTGCCAAACAAATTCAGAGGCCAATCATAGAGGGACGTCCATTCGCCCTCTGGGGAATAGACATTGTTGGCCCATTTCCTTTCCGACTCGCCGGCAGAGAAGGTACGTGGTAGTGGCAGTCGACCATTTCACCAAATGGGTAGAAGCCGAAGCTGTTTCCTCCATTACTGCAGAACGAATGGTGGAATTCGTCAAAGACAACATCGTAGGAAGATACGGTGTTCCACATACCATCATCACCGATAATGGGACGCAGTTCAACTATGGCGAATTCAAAGCTTTCTGTGAAGGGTTGGGCATCTTGAACAGATTTGCCTCCGTTTATTATCCCCAGTTGGGATGACTGAAGTTACCAATCGGACGATCGTAAAAGGGATAAAGAAGAGATTAGGAGAGCATGATAAGAAGTGGGCGGACCAGCTGACAAGTGTTCTATGGGCTTACCGCACTACCCCAAGGACGGTCACAGGGGAAACGCCATTCGCCCTTTCACACGGTGTCGAAGCTGTAATTCCAGTCGAAATACAGATCCCCAGTGATCGAGTGGCTTTTTATTGTGAAGAAAACAATGGTAAACAGCTAAGGGAGCATCTAGATCAAATAGAGGATCGCAGGGATCAATCCTATGTACGCATGGCGGCTTATAAACAGCGGATTGCAGCTTACCATGATAAAAATGCCAAGCTTGTGGATCTAAATGTGGGTGATCTTGTGCTCCGTAAAGCTGATAAAGTCCAATCTCGAGAAGGCAAGGGCAAGTTAGGGCTCAACTGGACAGGTCCATATCAAATAGTGGAGAAGATTGGATCCGCTACGTTTAAGATACAGGACATGGAGGGCAATACACTACCACGCACGTGGAACCTCCAAAATCTCCGCAAATACTTTGTCAGAAAATGAAGTGTATACACAGTCTTGAGTACTCTTTTTCCTTTAATAAGCTTTTTCCCATGTGGTTTTTCTTATTAAAGGTTTTAACGAGGCTCACTTATAAGACCTACTTGCTGTAATAAGGCATTTCTCCCATTAATGAACATCATTTGTTCTATTATCTATGTTCTTTTTATTGTTTACTGCAGCAATATCAATATTCCAGTCTTAAAAAGAGGGGGGGCATCCAACGCTCTCCACATTTGCAATGTATCGCTATCTTAGAGATACATCCTCGATGCCCTTAAAAACATAAGAGGATCAATCTTATGGACGGATCCGTCTCTAGGCGGATCCCAATCTCCAATAGAGTTAAAACGATCCTTGGACGCAAGGTCTTTACACTCTCTTATCCTTCTCAGGAAGGAATTCACAAGTCCTACGGGCGGATCATTTCACCTCAAAGATAGGTAGCAAATCGATCCCCTGGGCAGCTTTACTTCCTCTAGAAGGAATAGCACAGCTACCAAACCTTCACACAGTGGAGTATGGCTGGCCACCTACTCCAAATCCTAGATGTCTATATAATTCCTTACGCAAACGTAAAGGTAAAGTAATATAGTTTCCATAAAGGATCAAAACAAATTGTACTTAAAAATGTCTTTACAATGTCTCAAATAAAAGCAAGCTAAACAACAATAGGAGCATCCTCCTTTGCGCTTTCTTCTCCCACGGTGCTTGCTTGGGGATTCTCCTTCTCCACATTCGCAGATACGCCATTAGAAGATACCTCCTTATCTGCCAAGGATGTGGAACCAAGTGGAAGAGCCTGATCAGGAATTGGTTCTGCATCCGCCTTGAGGGGCACTTCTTCAAGCTCATCCGCCAAGACCGTAGTAGAGGGTTTGGTTTCCTCCATAGGTCCCTTCATCCATCTCCGGACGTAATCACGGAGGTACTCCTTAGCATTTGGCATTTTATTGAACCTCGCCACATCTTCTGGTTCGGGGACGGCGAATTGCGGATCTGTGAAGTTAACCTCAGGATGCGCCAAGGAGAAGTACGCCATAAGCATCTCGCCATAATAAAAAGCTTGCACACCCGCCGTGTATTCAGCTTCTCCAAGGGCGTCTTCATGGCTTTTGGCATCGGATGCAATCTTTGCCTTTAAACTCTTAATCTCCTCATCCCTGAGAAATAAGGCGGCAATGGCAGAGGCAAGGTTTGCATTCGCCGAAGCAAGACCTGCATTAAGAGAACCGATGGTGGAATTGGCTTCCCCTATCTCTTTCTCTAACCTCTCGATAGTTGCCTTGTCCGCCACGTTCTGAAGGAGCTCATTTTCCATGGTGCGAAGGCGAGCATACAACTGTCAAAAACAAATGATTCAATCAAAAGGCTAAAAGGATTAAGGAGCTAATACTATCTACATCCTTTCTAAAGAAACTCACCGAAAGGAGCTCCGTCTTCCCTTTTTGAGCATGAATTGAACCAGGAATCTGGTTATAGTTCCTCTGCACTTCACCCACCTGACCCAAGGCCTCATCCAGATCATTTAGGATGGATTCGTTCTCAAAAGAACCTTGGGTTCCCAATTTGGCGGACCAATATCCACCAATATCAGGCTTCGCCGTCTACACAAATATGAAAAAGTCATACTTCGGTCCAAAACTTGATGAACGAAAGGAAATCAAAAGGTAGGCTACCTGTGCAACCTCCTCAGCAGACTTGGCGGACCTCATGGCATCCGCCATAAGCTTAGGGCCTCCGGTGGTGATGGGCTTTCTCCTCTTTAGTGGCGGCTCAACCACCGTCTCTGCAGGACGTTTACCAGTATCAGTTGGGGGATTTACCGCTTGACCTTTCTTACGTGCTTCAGCCTCCAAAAACTTCCTGCGCGTCTCTAAAAGAGCGTGATTGGCCTTAGATACACCCCTGCCAAAGAAAACATTAAAGTAATCAAAGTTCACGAAGAAATGAAGGGTACCTTGGTCAAATTGCGCAATCTTTGAGTAAATAAATCGATCCCCTTCCAAGCGAATCAATGGGATATCACTCATCATGAAAGCTAAGGCATCTGCATAAGTCCATGCATCCGCCTTGATTTGCTTCATGAGCTCCGCTACCTCCTCATCACTGTTCGTTAAAATTCGCATGTCACCCGCCATATGTAGCGGCCTGGGATTCCAGACTGAAGGCAAACCCAATGGTTCGCCATCCTTTATCTTCACGTAGAAGAATTTCTCATCCCAGCAATGAACATTAGACATTTTTTCACTAAAGGGTGAATAAACTCCAAACTTGGCGAACGTGAGATAAGATTCGGACTTCCTTTTTGAGGGTTTGTGAAAAGCTCTAAAGATACGGCCCGTGTATACAACTCCTAAATTCGAGGCAAGGTAGCAGTCTAAAGCAATGTCCAACCAGCAGTTAGGATGTAGCTGGCTGACTGTGATGTCAAAGTAAGAAAGGATGTCCGCCATCATCTTTGGAAGAGGAAGTCGGAACCCTCTCTCCACATGACTACTATACACTGTGAGAAAGCCGCTAGGCGGACATGAAGGACGTTGATGAGATGCGGCGAGCTGGGTCTCATAATTTTTGATCCAGGGAAAGTGATCCGCCAGATTCGCTAGATCCGCGGCACTCATACGAGACGGAGTGGACTCCGCTCGGGGATTCTTTTTCTTAGGAGGAATCGAAGAAGAGGCCATTGATCCCCGGAACCACCTGTGGTCACCGGCCGGAACAGCACCGGAGATAGAAGTAAAAAGAGAAGGATTCCTAGTGGAACGAGTCTGGTAATAATTACGCGCCGAGTTATCAAACTCAGCTAAATCGGAATTAACCGTGTCCTCAGAAGAATGGGAGTTCTCCGACGACGAGGTGGTCCAGCTAAAATCTACTTCTATTTCAGGAGGAGAAGAGGAATTAAAAAGTTCTAAAGTCGATCTAGAAGATGAAGACGAACTTCTAAACATCCAGGAAAAGTTAAAACGAAAAGAAAATGAACTTACATGAGAAATCGGAAGCTTGGTGCGAAATTCTGAAGAAATCCCAGAAAAAGCTTCGAGCGCAGGAGAAAAATGGAGAAATGAGGAAGAAAGAGAAAGCGTGAGAAGAAGAAAGGAGTTTTCTCCTTCCTGGGACAGTGTGTCCACCACACGTGTCGATCATCCAATGGCATTGAACAGTGTGCTTATTAATGCAAGTGTTTATGACGGCGCGCAGAAGTTCAAAAGCCCTAAAGGACTTTAAGGACATTTTGGGGGGACTTCTGATAACATCGAGATATTATCCTGAGGACCAAAAGAGATATTCACCTCAGAGTACGCCACGTAATGATCCCCAAAGGGAAGCTAGTTGGCGGATCTCCACGGATCAGCTCGATGAGATCCGCTAGCGGATCTATAAGGCGGATCTCTCTATTCGCCTCTATAACGGCTGGCCGCCGACTCGGCCATAAAAGATCATTAATGAGTTATTAAATTAGCTAAACCGCCAGATAAAGGATAACTCATAACCGCCATTAATGAAGCATTAATAGAGACTTTCTAGTTACCTGAAGGTTACAACTTCCAGCTATATATAGCCCGATCCCCTAGGCTATCAAGGTACACATTCTCACAACCCTTGTCAATTCAGTTGGTTACCTTGATTCATCTTGCTAACTTTGGCATCAGAGCTTCCCCCCGTCGAACCCAACGACGCCCCCACAGGGACGAAAGTCGATCAGAAATTCTCCACTTGTTACCAATGGAACTTCTCATTACTGTGGACATGCTAGTGGACAATTCAAAGCTGCAGAGCAACATTATCACACCACGATCAAAGAGATTCTTGCGGTAAAAAATGGTATAAAGAAATTTGAATTCCATCTCATCGGCCATCATTTCACTGTCAGAATGGATAACTCATCTTTTCCGAAAATCCTTGAATTTAAAAATAAGTCTCTCCCTAGCCAACAATTATTGAGACTTAAGGACTGGTTTGCAAAATATGACTTCCATGTGGAGCATATAAAAGGAAATCAGAACCTCATCCCAGACTTACTTTCTAGACCACAACCTTCACTTATTACCTCTATAGCCTCCCTACCTTTCATCTTCATGGCATCCTCTACTCCTAAGAATCCTGTAGCCCTTCACCCCTTTCCTCCTAGAACTAATTTCAAAAATATTTTTGAGATTCAGTGTTATGCCAAAACCCACCTGTTTGTTCACTTCAAAGACTTCCTCACTGCAAGGAACCTCCCTAAACCTGATGAATTTTACCAAGATTGCCCTTTCCTTATCCTTTTCCGTCTGAAACCCACACAAGATCTCCTCTCTTCCGAATTATGGTGCATTTGATGCTTAACGGTTCTCTATTCTATTGCCATTGAAATACCAGTCTTGGAAATGTTTCATCACCTCCATGAAGAACAGCAATGTGATTCTCTGCTATGGACTTTAATGGACTGGTATGCCCCCCTTTCGTGGTGGCGAAAGGAACTCCAGAAAATAATTGAAAGACTCAAGCTCTGGGATAGTGCAACGTCCCATTTATCAACCAGTGCAGTCTTTATCATCCACAGGCCATACTTCCAAGACATGCAAGGGAAATTTTGGACTCAAAATGAAGCTTATGAGTGGAATACTTTTTTAACTCCAATACAGGAAACCAAAGGCAATGAAAAAATGGCACTCAAAAATTATCTTTGTTGCCTTAATGGTTATGATCTCAATGCTAACCAAATTCTTAGTACAACTTTGTACCCTGCCAAGCCAGTCAACATTCACTTAGTGTCAAATCGGACTCCATTTATGGCTTCACCTCAAGCAACTCAAGTGTCAACTCAAGAACCTCAAGTTCCACCTCATTACTTCCAAGATTCCCAAGACCCCTATCCGGACCCACGAGTAAGGAAAGGACCATGGTACAAATCTCTGTATGGCGACATTGATTCGGATGATGAAGACTGGAAGAACTTCAATCTCTCTCCTAGTCATTACATATGAAAATATCCAGAAGACATAAGTGTCATTTGTCCAAAAAGTTGTGGTTTAAGTATCAAGTTTGTATTTTTCTTGCAATAATAATCTAGTGTGATGTGATGTGTAATAAGAAAGGTAAGATTCTTATCTTATCTTTCAAAAAGATAATGGTGTGATGAGTGGTGTGTAAGCAAGATAAGATGTTATTCTTATCTTTTTATTTTGTCTTGTTCCTAAGGTTTTTCCTATATAAGGAAGCCTTAGCTCATTTGTAAGATCATCTTTTGCTTCCATTGTAAAATACTCTTTGTAATAAAAGTTATGGCTTTCTAAATCCTTCTCTCTTTCCAAAGTACTTTCTTAATTTAGTTTAGTCATATCATATCTTAAGTAATGATCCTAGGTTCTGGTCTCCTTGCAATAAAAGAACCATGTCGTGGCCATTAAGAGTGTAAGAGGCCTTCGTTTCGGTGTTAATGGCCACGACATGGTTCTTTTATTGCAAGGAGACCAGAACCTAGGATCATTACTTAAGATATGATATGAATACCAGCGACTGGGAGCTCCTGCAATTCACACCGAAACGAAGGCCTCTTACACTCTTAATGGCCACGACATGGTTCTTTTATTGCAAGGAGACCAGAACCTAGGATCATTACTTAAGATATGATATGACTAAACTAAATTAAGAAAGTACTTTCGAAAGAGAGAAGGATTTAGAAAGCCATAACTTTTATTACAAAGAGTATTTTACAATGGAAGCAACGGATTATCTTACAAATGAGCTAAGGCCTCCTTATTTAGGAAAAACCTTAGGAACAAGACAAAATAAAAAGATAAGAATAACATCTTATCTTGCTTACACACCACTCATCACACCATTATCTTTTTGAAAGATAAGATAAGAATCTTACCTTTCTTACACACCACACCATTATCTTTAAGAAAGATAAGAATCTTATCTTTCTTATTACACATCACATCACACTAGATTATTATTGCAAGAAAAATACAAACTTGATACTTAAACCACAACTTTTTGGACAAATGACACTTATGTCTTCTGGATATTTTCATATGTAATGACTAGGAGAGAGATTGAAGTTCTTCCAGTCTTCATCATCCGAATCAATGTCGCCATACAGAGATTTGTACCATGGTCCTTTCCTTACTCGTGGGTCCGGATAGGGGTCTTGGGAATCTTGGAAGTAATGAGGTGGAACTTGAGGTTCTTGAGTTGACACTTGAGTTGCTTGAGGTGGCACTTGAGTTGCTTGAGGTGGCACTTGAGTTGCTTGAGGTGGTCTTGATCTGGAAGAAGATGCTTGTCCTGGTTCTGGTTGTCGTTGTGAAGCCATAAATGGAGTCCGATTTGACACTAAGTGAATGTTGACTGGCTTGGCAGGGTACAAAGTTATACTAAGAATTTGGTTAGCATTGAGATCATAACCATTAAGGCAACAAAGATAATTTTTGAGTGCCATTTTTTCATTGCCTTTGGTTTCCTGTATTGGAGTTAAAAAAGTATTCCACTCATAAGCTTCATTTTGAGTCCAAAATTTCCCTTGCATGTCTTGGAAGTATGGGCTGTGGATGATAAAGACTGCACTGGTTGATAAATAGGACGTTGCACTATCCCAGAGCTTGAGTCTTTCAATTATTTTCTAGAGTTGCTTTCGCCACCAGGAAAGGGTGGCATACCAGTCCATTAAAGTCCATAACAGAGAATCACATTGCTGTTCTTCATGGAGGTGATGAAACATTTCCAAGACTGGTATTTCAATGGCAATAGAATAAAGAACCGTTAAGCACCAAATGCACCATAATTTGGAAGAGAGGAGATCTTGTGTGGGTTTCAGACGGAAAAGGATAAGGAAAGGGCAATCTTGGTAAAATTCATCAGGTTTAGGGAGGTTCCTTACAGTGAGGAAGTCTTTGAAGTGAACAAACAGGTGGGTTTTGGCATAGCACTGAATCTCAAAAATATTTTTGAAATTAGTTCTAGGAGGAAAGGGGTGAAGGGCTACAGGATTCTTAGGAGTAGAGGATGCAATGAAGATGAAAGGTAGGGAGGCTATAGAGGTAATAAGTGAAGGTTGTGGTCTGGAAAGTAAGTCTGGGATGAGGTTCTGATTTCCTTTTATATGCTCCACATGGAAGTCATATTTTGCAAACCAGTCCTTAAGTCTCAATAATTGTTGGCTAGGGAGAGACTTATTTTTAAATTCAAGGATTTTCGGAAAAGATGAGTTATCCATTTTGACAGTGAAATGATGGTCGATGAGATGGAATTCAAATTTCTTTATACCATTTTTTACCGCAAGAATCTCTTTGATCGTGGTGTGATAATGTTGCTCTGCATCTTTGAATTGTCCACTAGCATGTCCACAGTACTGAGAAGTTCCATCAACTTCTTCAATAAGCAATGCACCCCAATTTTCATCACTAGCATCTGTTTGTAAAACACGCTTTCCAATGCCAGGTATCTTTAATGGTGGAGGATTTTGAGCCACAACTTTAAGTTGCTGAACAGCTTTAGTTTGGACGTGACTCCACGATGGGGCATTCTTTTTCAGCATCTTTGATAATTGGCTAGTGTGCTCAGAGACATGAGGGATGAATTCCCGGATGTAATTGATGATTCCCAAGAATTGCTGAATTTGCTTTACAGAAAGATTCTCATCAGGGAATCTCAATAATTCTTGAGAAATGTGGGGTCCAGGCTGATATTGGCCATCATGGAAGCTCATGTCTAAAAACTCCACTGAGTCTTGTCCAATAGTGCTCTTCTTTTCAGAAAGCATTATGCCATGTTGATCTACAATGTGCTGGAATTGGACCAAAAGACTATTATGGGCTTGGACGTCTTTTGAGAAGAGTAAGATATCATCAATGTAGATAAGAGCACTATGAAGGATGGGCTCAAAAATCTTGATCATGGCCTTTTGAAACAGAGATGGGGCTGTTTTTAGCCCGAAAGGCATAACTCTCCATTGATATTGGGCTGTAGGAATGCAAAATGCCGTCTTGTAACGATCTTCTGGATGAATCCCAAGCTGCCAAAAACCTGCTTTGAGATCAAATTTTGAAAATATATGGGCTTCATTAAGATGGACAAATAAGGAATTAATCCTTGGAAGGGGAAATTTGTCATCTCTTAGAAATCCATTGAGAGGCTTGTAGTCAATCACAAGCCTTTTCTTTGCACGAACTATTTCTGACCGCTTCTCGACATAAAATGCTTGACAAGCCCAAGGAGATGTGGTTGGCTCTATCAAGCCTTGTTGCAACAATTGAGCACATTCTTCTTTTGCCAGGAGAAGGTCAGCAGGTGTCATGCCCGGATGCGTTGCCTTTGTAGGATTGACATCTTCATTAAGCTTGAAAGGCAATTTGATGAAGAAATCTTTATTTTTCCAAAGTGGTGAGGGATGCGAGAATTGCGAGTGGGAATCAGCACATGACTTCAAGAGAAGTTTTGTAATTTGTTAAAAATCTGGTGAGACTTCAGCTAGGGAGTACATCTTAGGGACGCATGTGTACAATTTTAATTGTCGTTTGAAACGAATCCCTTCAGGAAGAATTTGTAACCCTTTAGCTTTCTGGTAGACATCAAAACCAACTAAGATGTCTTTGTCTGGAAGTGCCGACCCAAGGACTTTGACCCAAATGATACAGTTAGGGAAAAACTGAATCCCAATGGGTTTTTTGGATCTGAGTGTAGTGGAAAATACCTTGCCATCTGCAGCCTTGAAATACTCATAGTGGGTTTCCCATGAGGTATTAGGCAAAATTGATGGATTAACCATCGTCTTTTGAGCCCCAGTATCCATAAGACCAATAACAGAAATGGGTCTGTCATATTTGGACGGCAATAGATGAATATTTACCAGGGGATAAGTGGGAGTAAGACTCTCTGATGAGCATGATTGTAGGGAATAGATGGGAAGCAAATCATCAGAAACTGGAAAATCATCATCAGAATCTTCTGAAAAAGAAGAATCTGTATAATCTTCAAGGGCGAAGATGGTTTCTGGTGTTGCTTCATCTTGCTCTGAGTACAAGGATTCAACATCTGCATCTTCAAGACTGTAGGAAAGTTGTTGGACCAATTTTTGAGCCTTTTGTGGCTGATTTGGACATTTACGAGTGTAATGCCCCTTTTGACCACAAATGTAACACCGATCAGTCCGCTTATTCCTGTTGGTCTTTTTCTTGAAAAACTTGAATCGTTTCTGCCGTCTGGACCCTTGATATGAATTAGGGAATTTAGAGAATCTAGAGAGCTTCCTGTGGTGTTTCTTCTTTGAGGGACGACAGTCACATTTGCTATCCTTGCACTTGATATGTAGGTAAGATTTGTTGCAAAATTTCTGAGCAAGATTTCTTTGGGACATGATATTGCTGAAGAGGCGTTGTTGCTCACACAATTTCTCTAGAGCAAGAAGAGTGAATTGGTGAATTTCCCCAATGCTGATTTCAGCGAAATTTCTGCCTGTAGCTGTGATGAGACGTTGTAACTCTGGTTGGAGTTCGGTTGGTAGAGAGGAAATATAAGTGTACCGAAGATTCGGATCATTATACCCATTTAGCATGTAGTACCTCTTCACCATTCTTTGATAATGAAAGTCTAGATCTTTTTTCTTCAAAGAGCAGCATTTCATATCAAAGAATTCTTGTTTCATCTGGTTGTGATATTTTTTAGGATCGCCGATGAACTGTTGATGGATCTCTCCCAGAGCATGACTAGCCGTTGGAAGATTGAGAAAGGCGGCCATCTTGTATGGTCCAAGACTTTGGAACCATTCTCGAAGCGTGCCTGTAAACCGAGAGACAAATTCAGTTAGCACCTCCTTCATGGTGACATCTTGTTTAGTCATTTGCAAATCTATCCATGCTGCCATTTCATGGAGATGGTCTCTCCATCGATGAGGAGGGAGATGATCAAATGTGAACCAAGGACCAGATGTTGGCTTGGTAGTTTTAGGTTCTTCATAGAACATAAAATCTTCATCAGCTGGTTCTTCAACTGTGGGTTCTGTCACACCAGGGGTTGGTGCAGAAGAATGTTGTTCATCAGCCATGAGTATATGAGTAATATCAGTAATATCAGCATCAAGTTCTAAAGGAAGATCTTCAGATGTTCCTTCTGAGGAGTCTGTAGAATACTCCGGGACAATGGTGAGATGGTTAATCATGGAAGCCATATTGGAAAACATAGGTTGTTTGTCTTTTGAGGGCCTGTGATGTTTTGGCTTCGGAGAATCTTCTTCAAATGAGCCAGAAGAAGATAAAACTTTTGTGGGTGGAGCTTGAAGTTGTTCATGGATCATCTGAAAAGGAGTATATATTTGTGCTGGAGGTGGAAAAGGTGAAAAATGATGAGGGGATCTGGAAAAGGGATCCACAAATTCTGGAGGAGAAGTTGAAGGTTGAGATTGAACCTTTGCCAAGTCTGCTTCTACTTGAGCTAACTGATCTTTTAACCTCCTAATCTTAGCTTCTTTCTGGTTGAATTCTTGACCAAATCTTCGCTGAGAGATCAAAGTTCGAAGATTGTTGTCAACCTTTTGGATCTGCTGTGTCAGATCTTTCTGCATTTTGAGTGCAAACTCTGTCAAAGAATCAACCTTTTGGAACATGTGTTTCTGGGAGGAAACCATATGCTCAAGCTTGTGATCAATCTTTTGAAGGTAATTATTCTGGGCTATGGCATTGTCAGTCTGCCAGTTTAGCACAGACTCAAAGGGTTTAGGTTCTTCAAGATGGCCAGTATGGGTAACAGTATGGGAAGGTATGTAAGGAAAGGATACTATTTTAGACTGGGTGTTGGTTTGTTTTGTCAAAGGTGGGAAATCTTCTGGGGTAAAACTGGTGTTCATCATGCATGGTTGTACAAGAGGTGGTAGTTCTGGAGAATAAACATGTGGAGAAGGATGACACCGTCTTTTTAATTTTGCAAGAAATTCAAGCTCCCTTTTGTAGATTGCAAGAGGCTTTAGATAAGCTAGGGTGACCTTAAATTGAGGGTCTGGAGTGATATCTTTTCTGTGATGGATACCGATCCAGGGTGCATCATCATCATCAGTCTTTGTCGGAGCTCTGGTTGAGGACGAGCGACATGCTCCTTTTTTGGATGGCTTTGCTATTTTCTTGTGCGAGTAATTATCGCAAGATTCATCATCAGAATCAAGATCTTCTACACATGTACACGATGGATCACACATCCCACTACCCGGGAACATCCCAGATGAAATGACCATCTATGTGTGAAACATAGGTGTGTCGACCATCAGGCCCAAAACTATGGATGGGAATCTTCTTTTCTCTAGGAAAAGAGGCCGGAGAGATCATCATGACTTGGTGAAAAGAGTGCCTTGGGGGTTGGAAAACTGTCTTTACCAGTCCATCTTCCCTGTTCTGAAAAGATGAAGAAGTGGTTTGGACAGGTTGAGAAATCTGGTGCAATTTCTCATATGCAGTGAGCCATTCAAGAGGCATCAACTGAGTAAGCTCTTCCCTGGAGATCTGGCGAGGGATTTGTACAATTGTTGGATTGTCATCTTCTTTCGCAATTAAGAACAAGGCTTCAGATGAAGTACTCTGTGTTGGCATGTCAAGTGCATGATTCTGGAGCCGATAAATGAGTTGGTGGTGAACTGTTGCTGCAACAGCTGTAGAGATTTGTTCAGCACCAATTAGTTGTACTTGAATCTTAAAGGTGGAAGGAAGGTTTGGGTCATGTAATGAAAGGTTGAAGTTTGGAAAAAATGTTAGAACAATACTACCGGCATTGAGCGTTTTTAAAACTGTGCCGATGACAGCATGTTCAAACTTAAGAAATCTAGTATCCAACAGGCTTACTCGTGCTGTGACTGGGAGACCCTTCCTACCATGAAGAGTCAGAATAATACGTATTGCACCAAGGTGGAATGGGAGTATCCTTCTTGCCTCCATTTAGATATGAAAGAAGTAGGAATCTCCAAGGTTACATATTGCTCTGCACTGGTAGCCTTCAGAGAACATTGGTCCATTTTGGAAGTTTGGACATATTCTTTAGCATACGGTCGTCTGGTGGAGATTAAAGACCTGATACTTCTTGTGATAGAAGAATCACGCCTATAAATGTTGTATGGATTGATCAAGGGTAAGTTGGTTGAGTGGATTTGAGCATCTTTTGGAACATAAGAGTATTCCACAAGATTTTCAATTTTTGAGGTTTTGGTTTATCGAAAGGATGATGGGATAGAAAGAGAAGAAGAAAGTTGAATGGGATTAGAAGTAGAAGTTGAAGGTGATTCCATGATTGAATGATCTTTCCTCTGTACTCCTTAATTTAATCAATCATACCTTTATCTTATGGATCTGATACCAGCGACTGGGAGCTCCTGCAATTCACACCGAAACGAAGGCCTCTTACACTCTTAATGGCCACGACATGGTTCTTTTATTGCAAGGAGACCAGAACCTAGGATCATTACTTAAGATATGATATGACTAAACTAAATTAAGAAAGTACTTTGGTACCCGCTCAAATCCTTGTCCTTTAGACTAGGCTTGGATAATGAAAATTAATCTTAGGTCCAATCTGGTCCAGATTCGTTAAAGTTCGTCTATTTTTTGGACGGGTTTGAGACTGATGAAAATAGCACAGATCAGTCAGCCCGGTCCGTCTTATTAATATTAATTAAGAAATTTATATATTTATTTTTATAATTAAAATTATGTATTTTTTTAGGGCTAGACTTTGGATTTGAGTTTGAAGCCCGAGCCCGCTCGAATCCGTCTAAATTAAAAATGGACTGGACTGAGCTTGAAATAATCATTGTTACATAAAAGTCCATCAGGCCCGGCCCGAAACCGACCCATGGACATGGTCTAAGTGTTTCTAAGTCAAGTTTAATTTTATCTCATTAATGGATTTGAACTTCATTAATCAATTTTTGGACCTTTTAAATTTTATGTACTATGTATGAAAAAAAAGGAAATTAATGAGCATTAAATCCTTTTTTTTAATGGTATGAATCTAATTTTGTATTGTAAGAACCAATGGCTTGAAATTACACCTCTTTTTGTTAATGAAAAGTCTAAATCATATGGAGTCTCTTAAAATTGTTCATTCTGTTTGGTCACATTGCCTCCTGAACTTAATGGACAATTCATTAGCCACTCTAATTCCTTAAAAGCGATATAGCATACCTCTTAATGGGTTGTCCTTAAGTTTGGGAGTAAAGTGACCAAAATGGACAACTTTAGAAGGCTTCATATTGTTTAAGCCTTAATAAAAAAAAAAAACTCATTTTCCATTAACGATGCTTGAAATTACACCGTCTGGTAAACATTAAGTTTATGATCAATTGTTTTATACATTAAGATTAAATCTATCCTGCCTAATAGTCATATTGCAAAATTTTACTTTATTCATATTTACTATATTATTACTACAGTTATAATTAATTTTTTGAAAAACGAACTTGTTAAGCTGCATGAATTCGAAATTGTTATAAATTTATATTTTTTTTAAAGATTCGATGTGATAATCAGATACCAATTAACTACTCCATCTGTTCCACAATACATGTCTTTCTAAAGATTTTTTTTTTTGTTACATAATACATGACGTTTTGATTCAATCCATGCATCTTAATTGACTTTTACCAAATATACGCCTATTTAAGTTGTATTTTTATTTTGAAAATAGAAAAAAAATTAAATGATAGATGCAATTAATACAATGACAACAAAGTCTTTTAATTAAAATTAATTATATTTTCTAACTTTTACGTTTTTAATCTTAAAAGTTATGTACTGTGAAGTCAGAAGGAGTAGTTCATAAAAGGGTATTGCTAAATACTGCAACCAAATTCCTTATCACCGCACCCATTGGACAATTTTGCCGTTGGCATAAAAAAATTTCCGAAATTGGGGAAAAAAAAAATTTTGAGAGAAAATTCAAAATTTAGCCTAAACGGATGCGACATACCGTTCGACCCATGGCGGGAACGGATGCCGCATCCGTTCCCACCATGGTCGAGTGGTATGCCGCATCCGTTCCTGCCATGGGTCGAACGGTATGCCGCATCCGTTTAGGCCAAATTTTGAAATATGCAAAATCATAAAAATTTTAGTGACGAAAAATACTAAATCATTCAATTTTTTATGATGAAAAATGTAAAATCGTCATGAAAAATATGTATTATTTTCATGAGTTCTTTAATAAAAAGATGTAAATCTTAATGTTTCCGACTCGTAATCATCCATTTTCGGGGTTCAGATTGTCACACATCAATTATTTTCATAATTTCAATTATTATCGTTCGGGTTTATGATTTTGGAGAGAGAATTTTCAGTTTTTGATCAAAATTATGTGAAAGGCAAAAAAGTCCAAAAGAGGCGGTGATAAGGAATTTGGTTGCGGTATTTAGCAGTTGACTAAAATTTTCTATTGCATAAAGCTAAAGTTTTTTTTTTTTTTTTGGCAAAAGAGATGGTTGACTTTAATTACTTGGAGTAGGGAGCAAGTGATATGTAGACAAGCTTCATTGAAAAATAATTAATTAATATTTGTAGCTAATTATATATTCTTTTCATTTTTATCTATCTCTGCAACTCAATTCCTATTTTATTTTAATCATAAAAAATAAAAATAGAAATAAAAACATATGAAAGAGAGCTCGGATGTTCATGTTATTCCATGCTTAGATCCAACTTCCAAATGCAGAATTCAACAGGCTGAGAGGATCATTCAATGTATGAATAAAAAACGTTTCGCCATTTTCGATCAGATAGAACAATTAAAGGTATGCAAAGTAAACTCCTCTTTAATACCGTTTTTCAGTTCATATACATTTCCTTTCCGACTATGGAAACAGACATTGAGAAACTTTACTTTTAAGAAAATTTAATTAGGAAACTGTGATAGAAACGGAAACGAAATACGGAATCGCCTGCCGTTTCTTGACTATATTTTAAAATCAAGTGATTATCTTAAACTAAAATAGTAAATTATAAAGTTATTTAAAACTATATTTTTTATAGAACCATTTGTTTTCGATTTTTTAAATCACTATCGTCGGATATTTCTCTGTTTAGATAACCGATTGTCTCTCTTCATCCAACAATATCTAAACGATCTCAAAACTAGAAAATTCCATGAATTAAAATTGGTTAGAACAATTTCCGTCGTCTCTATAATGAAGGGTAATAAAAGGTTGAAGTACTATGATGCACGGACACTTCGGAATCATCACGTATCGCGTGTCCGATACGTTTCCGACACTGATACGGCCGGACACTCTATGGACACCGTGTCGGGGCCGTGTCTGTAATTTCGGAAAATTGGACACGCGTATCAGTGAAGGATACGTGTGTCCCAGGAAAAAAACCCTAATTCTTCAAAACCGAAAAATCCTTTCCGATTCCGATTACATCCTTTCCTATTCCGTTCATCTCCTTCAATAACCGATTACATCCTTTCCTATTCCGTTCATCTCCTTCAAAACCGAAAAATCCTTTCCGATTCCGTTCATCTCCTTCAATAACCGATTGATTCTTATTCCATTGGAGAGTCAGAAACTCCAAAGGACAGGGACAGGGGGAATTAATATGCCATTAATACAAAAACTCTCAAACTTCTCCATCCATCTATATAAATAGGGCTGCTAACATTCTAAATTCTTACGTTCCTGTTCCTACTCAAATTTCTAATTGTTTTGCTTGGAGATTGGATATATTTTTAATATTTATAAATTTGCCCCAATATTTTTAATATTTACACGTGTCCCCCAAGTATCCGTGTCCTGTATTTTATAGAAATGACGTTTCCCGTGTCCGTGTCCGTGTCGGATACCGTATCCGTATCCGTGTCCGTGCAACATAGTTGAAGTACTTCCATATTAATAAACGGGAGTTCAAGGACTTTTATGTCCAATTTTTAAAGTAAGGAGCCGTAAAAAAGTAAGGTTCAATTTGAGGAGCACTTAGACATTGTTTCCATGTTTATCGAAACATAATCATGTTATGTATCTTCCACATAATTATATATGATATAAATGCAACAAAAATTACAACCGTGTAAACAATTGATCATCTTAACAACAAGCTAGTTAGGTCCGACTCACCGTAGAAGATACCTTGATGAGGATGATTGTCTCATTGATAAATGGCGTATTACCTTTGTAACTAGTCAGTGTGGGATATTTAACGGATTCTCTCATATTTAGTGATGAACATTTGGAATGTAAAGTTTACAGGACTTGATATCTTGCGATGGCCCACAATATATAAGTGTTCAAACATTGGACCAGGAGACTCTAATATCATCTTAAACTTGAGTCTAATTTACTCCGAGAAAACAATTAACCTAAAAATTTAAGGTGTCAAAATTACATTTTATTATCATCTCTGTGAACAAAGACCTAATTCGTTTTAAAAGGTGACTAAAAAATAGATTTAATTATTACCTTATATATTTAAGAATTCATATAACTTCCTAATTTAACAAGTTGGCAATCTCACACAAACTCATTTTAGCATGTATTTATATTTAATTAACAAATGAAGTTGCTAGAATTTAAATATTTGGTCACTTGATGTAAGAAGCACTCAAGGGCGGATAAAGGGGATGGGCCCCTCTGGCCTTCGGAACCACCATAATCACGAGTAGTTTCGGTCTCCTCTGTCTCTACAAAATTTGAGGATGTACTGGTTTCGGCCCCCTGTCTCCAAGAAATTTAGATCGGATGCTCAATTAGCACCCAAAATTGGCATAGGTCCTGTTAGGTAATTTTTAAATCTAAAATTCTAATTTTTTTGGGTCCTCCTTAAATCCAAATTTCTAAATTTTTTTTTTGCCTATTGGCTCTCCCTAAATCCGATTTTTTCTATTAGACACAATTTTTTTACATGTTAAGAATCTTAAACGCAATATAGCTTAATTTTGAGAAGTTTTACGTTAGTACTTAAAAATTGATTCTTGATCACTCAGATTATAATGTATATGCACGAAAAAAATTTAAATAAGTTCGATTTAGCAAAAACAAAAAATTTTACACACATACGTGTAAAATCGGCCCCCCAACCGAACAATCATGTATTCGCCACTGGAAGCACTGGTACTATTTGACCCATTTAAGTCGATATGGTAGTGTAACTGTTGATCCAATACCATATAGAAGTTTGGGCTCTTTACATAGAAGTCATGTATACTAATAATATTAGTATTTAATCAATATTGATAAACTAATCCTTAATGTATCAAAAGTATCAAAACTTATTCTACAAATGTCAAACAGTTACTGATTTTTTTATTTTTTTAGAAAACAGTTACTTATTTTCTAATGTATATAAGAATCGTGGGTGTTCAATTTGACAAAATGAAAAGAGATTACTCCAATTGATAATATTGAAAAATAAGGTTGATTTAATTCTAAATAATTTTTAAAACTTGTAATTCTGTGTAAATTTCTCGGGTAAAATACATAAATATCATAATTAAATACAAAATTACAAGTAAATCATATCACTAAACTTAATTTTTAATATGTCATTATTTTTTTATATATTATGATTTTACATCATAGTTTAAAATTCTAGACTCCAATTCATAAATCATAAATCCTAGAAAATATATTCTAGACTTCTAATTTATAAATTTTAATCCTTAAAATATATTAAAAGTACTGATTTTACTAGTTTGACATAATCCAAAATTATGACATAACATAGTTGTAAATAGTTATTAAAAGATGAATTTCTGTGTAATTTTTCCAAAGGGAAAATTACACAGAAATTCATCTTTCAAAAACTATTTACAACTTTGTCAAATCATAATTTTGGATTATGTCAAATTAGTAAAATCAGTACTTTTAATATATTTTAAAGATTAGAATTTATAAATTAGAAATTTAGAATATATTTTTTAGGGTTTATGATTTATGAATTGGAGTCTAGAATTTTTAAACTATTATATAAAATCATAATATATATAAAGAATAATTACATATTAAGAATTAAATTTGATGATACAATTTAGTTGTAATTTTATACTTAATTATGATATTCATGTAATTGACCCTAGAAGTTTTCTGTTTTAATCAAAATCCAACTTATCGGGCCTCGCAGTTTTCAAATCCGTCCACATATATTAGCGTCCATCTTACTAATATAGCCCTGTCAATAATATTTTTAAAATCAGGTCTTCTACTTCAGTATCACCCACTTTCTATAAGATAATATTGTCCTTTTATTATATCGGATAGAAATTTATTTTTATTTTTTTTAATTCACATTATAGTTAATTTATATATCAACAGCTTGATCGAGAGAATGTAATTTGGAAGCTGAAGAATGTGAAATACAGAGATAGATCTTTGAGATACAAATCAAATAATCAAAGGGAGAAATTAGAACCTCTGCAACTAGCTTTAGACAAGCTTAAATTCAACAACAATGCATATTCTGATGGAGATCAAATCAAATCAATGGAAGATGAAATTGACCCTCAAGTAATTCCAATCTATCTATTAATTTAAAAACAAAATTAAATTTTCAATTGTTGCGTGAAGGTGTAAAAATACCCCTAACATTTAAAATTGTGTAATTTTACCCCTAACATTGGTAGGCAAGAGCAATTTTACCCATAGCGTTGATAATTTAGGTCAATTTTAGACACTATTATAAAACACAGATATTTTTGTTCTTTATTCTGCACCAATTGCATATCAATTCGTTGTAAAAAAAGACTTCATATTTTTTATAATTTAATACTAGAATTGGAGATTAATATTTATAAATTCGGTGAATTTTTTGAATTTTTTTATCCAATTCATACAAAAGACAGTATATTTTTTTATTTTTTTCACATCCTAACATATGTTTGTAATTTGTTACTGATAAAATGCCGCACGTGTGAAGTGTAGATGAAAATATTCCTAGCCAAGAAGACAGTTTGATGAATTATTTCTCAAATTGGTCTAATTTATCAACGCTAGGGGTAAAATTGTTCTTGGCTTCCAACGTTAGGGGTAAAATTTCACCATTTTAGACGTTAGGGGTAAAATTGCTCCGGACTCAAAACGTTAAAGATATTTTTACACCTTAACCCTCAAATGTTTGAATTTTTTTAATTTATTTTTAGAAAATATGTTATAATCGGTGGTGGAAACAGGACTCCCGATAAGTAGGAGATCTATTAAATGAAACAATGTCGTTTTATCATGCAAACTTGTTTAAAAAAATGAAAAAAAAATGAAAAATATACTGTCTTTTGTATGAGTTGGACAAAAAAAATTCAAAATATGCCACCGAATTTATAAATATTAATCTCCAATTTTATTATTAAATCTTAGAAAATATGAAAACTTTTTTTTAAACAAATTGATATGCAATGGCGCAACATAAGGAAGAAAATATCTGTATTTTCTAATAATGGTTGAAATTGACCCACCTTGATAGCGTTAAGAGTAAAATTGCTCTTGGCTGCCAACGTTAGAGATAAAATTGCTTCTGACCGTAAATGTTAGAGGTATTTTTGCACCTTATCTTTTGATTTTAATTTTGTTACTAAACTTATATTGTTTGTTTAGTTAGATAGCTATGTCAATAATTATATTTAGCCTAGTGGTTGAGAGCTTACCTATGCCTTGGGAGGTCATGGGTTTGAATCACATCCGGGGTCTGATGGGGATTTTTCTTTCTTCTTTAATGTAAGCGCATTGCGCAATTTTTTAAAAAAAAAAAAAAAAAAAAGATAGCTATGTCAATAATTTTATTTTTATTTTCATTTATAAAGAACTTGAAATTCAGGGTAATACATGGAAGCAATAGTTTAGCTGAAGAGAGAAGAGTATTAAAGAAGACAAAGAAAAACCAACAAAGAGGAGCAAATTATTCATCAATGGAAGAACTTTCCTTTCCGGTAATAACAATCAAATTATGATAATTGCAATTTTTTTTTTTTTTTTGGTAAATTGCATCCATAGTCACTAAAGTTTAAGGTTTTTTGCACTGATGTTTGTTTTGTGTTAATAAAATCACTAAAGTTTAAATTTTACATGATTAAAAGTTACTGTCATAGGATCCGGTGTTAAAGATGACGTGACAAGTCAAATAAAAAACTAAATATTGGAGATTCCAGTTTTAGGTACGAGTTCCGATAATGGCAGCGAGCCAACATAATTAGCAGCTCTGATTTTCCGGCTTCTATATTTTATAAAGGCATAACACTCATTTGATTCCTGATTCCTGAATTAAAACTTCAAGGCCAATTATGATTTTAAACTGTCAAAATCATCAGTTAAGTAAAAATCATCAATTGAGTTTTCATTTAATTCTAAATTTAGAAACTATGACTATTTGACATGTACTTAATGATTTTTTTGCTTAGAATGGAGACTCAGTCAATTGTTTTTGCTTAATTCAGACATCTGATCGATGATTTTAATAGTTTAAGGTCCTAAATAATTTTAAAACTTTAGTTTGGAAAGCCAAAAGGACATTATGCCTTTTACAAACAAATTAGTCCCTAATTTAAGTTGGGTTTTGCTATTTACCGCTCTCAAATTACTTTCACCGTCTCCATTTGGACAAATTTGCCATTTTCATAAAAAAAGGGTTAATACACATATTTGCCCTTATGTTTTCTCGGAAAAACAGATTTGCCCTTAAATCAAATAAACCCACAAAAATCCCTGAATTTTCCATAAACCTGCAATTATACCCTAATCTGACGGAGCTGCTAAACGGCGATGACATCAAACCTTCTTATCTCCAGAAAAAATTCAGAATAGAACAACCAATCACAAACAGAAAAAATATGCACATTCAATTTCGATTAAAAACAAGTTAGAAGAACAGATTGGTCAAAATTCATTTTCATAAAAGCTCAATCAACCTAATAAAATGGCGTCTAAACCTCCTAATTAATCCAAAAGCAATAGCAATAGAAAACAATAAGAAACCAAATGAATTTTGATTGTCGTCATCCAATTTTTTTGGAGACAAGAAGGTTTGATGACATCGCCGTTTAGCAGCTCCGTCAGATTAGGGTATAATTGCAGGTTTATGGAAAATTCAGGGATAGTTTTGTGGGTTTATTTGATTTAAGGGTAAATCTGTTTTTCCGCGAAAACATGGGGGCAAATATGTGTATTAACCCTAAAAAAAATTCAAAACTGGATTTTTTTCTGAGAGAATCGGCCAAAATTTGTTCTAAACGGATGCCGCATCTATTCGGTCCATGGGTCAAATGGATGCGGCATCTGTTCCTGCCATGGGCTGAACGAACAGATGCCGCATCCATTTAGGCTAAATTTTGCCAGTGCAAAATCATAAAATTTTTAGTGGCGAAAAATACCAAATCGTTCAATTTTTGTGACGCAAAATGCAAAATTCTCCAATTTTTTGGACGAAAAATGCAAAATCGTCATAAAAAATATATATTATTTTCATGAGTTCTTTGATAAAAAAAAAAAACATAAATTTTAATGTTTCCCACTTGTAATCATTCATTTCCGGGATTCGGATTGTCACACATCAATTATTTTTATAATTTCAATTATTGTTGTTCAGGTTTATGCTTTTAGAGAGAATTTTCAGTTTTTGATAAAAAAAAAATATGAGAATAGAAAAAAGGTCCAAATAGGGACAGTAAACTTAAATTTTGACTCGCCGCGTCATCTTGTCAATAGTCTTTAATACCGGAACCTGTAGTAATGATTTTATTGGCATAAAACTTAAATTTTGATGATTTTATTAACATAAAACAAACTTAAATCTTGTTTGAAATTGATTTTAATTTTATTATTTTTGGGATGTGAGAGCAGATTATGCAGCTGAATTTCAGAAGTCAATGCTACTCAAATGATGAATCTCAGAGACGAAAAATCATTGAACAAATAAAGGAATTGAAATGGAAAAGAGAGAAAACTATTGCAAATGCTGCTGTCAATGGAAGATTTTGGAGATCTGTGGGACCTAAACAAACTATACAACAGAATATCAAGGTGATTCATTTATATTTTTATCATTTTTTATTTTGAATTCGTCAACTATCATTTTGAGGTATTAATCAAAATTTAGTGGTCATGATGTTAAAAGTGTAAACTTTAGTGATTTTTATGTTACTATTGAAGTCAGTGATAATACTGTGAAAATGAGTAAAGTTTAGTGGTCATGGATGGAATTCATCCATTGATGGATAATGGGTTATTAGAGGAGAGCGGATTTAGCTTCTATGTAGAATACGATGAAATCTTAAACTATTATAATATAGTGCAATTTTTAAACCTAATTGATGAAAAATGTATTTTTTTTTCATTGAAATTTCATATACCGACTATTCTCCAACCTCTAACATTTTGCCATCCAGTAAGCCTTGAAATTATACATCTTCTGTTTTAAAAAAAAAAATCATCTTTCGTTAATTAGTCTTCAAATTGCACAAAATGATGGAAGTTAGATTTAATATTGCATAGGATAAATTCACTCTTCTTCAATAAAAGGATAAAAATATTGACAAACATTAAATATTCCGTTGATTATATATCAACTAAATGTCACGTCAGACAAACATATTTTTTAAAAAGAATTTGTCTTCTTTAAAAAAAATTGTCTTAAAAGATGCCACATGGCACGTCATGTGTCTATCATATCAATTGTAAAAGTCAGACATGTTTAGAGTGATGTTAGAGCATCTTCAACAACCTCTTAATTTGACTTTTAAGTTAAAATTTAAAGGGAGACAGTAAAAAATCAGCTTCAATAGTCTCCACCTCCTAGTGCGTGAAACTGCATATAATTATTTTTGTTTTGGTTTTCATTTGGATGTAACTGATATTTTAAACTGAATGCAGATTATTGAAGAGGAAGTAGAAGAAACAAGGAAGGATCATTTAGCAGTGAGGGCTGAAATGAAGCTTTTGGAGAAAAATTTGGAGGTAATAGAAAAAAAGACAGTTTGTTTGCAGAAACAAATAACAATTGCAAATCAGAGAAGTGCAGCATACCAGTGTATACTTCAACTAAGGAAATAAGACAACTCTTGGTTTTCTTTAATATAAAAAGGGGTAAAATAAAATAAATAATACTCATGCTTTATTCAATTAAACTTGAATATATGGTTGAATATATGGTTTGTTTGATTTGTAAATTATGTGGTTTGTTTGATTTGTAAAATCAAACAAAATGTCTCTAAACTTTTTTTTTTTATGAAAATGTTTAAAAAAGTCCAAATACAATAAAAAAAATAATCACAAGGAATAGAACCTTACAAAATCCACAAAGGGATGAAGACGATTACAAAGAGCAAGAAAAAATCATAAAAGATAGAAAAAAACATGAAAACAGAAATTCAAATCTGTAGAAAAGCAACTGCAATCCAATCTTTATCATTGAGGCTCTTTCGAATATTCCGATCAAAGTCCTTTCTTTTGTTGCAATCACATAAATCTATGGATCCATGTATAAAATGTATCCAAACTTGACACTTCTATAACATAAGATGCCTTCTATGGTTACTTTGTTTTTGACAAACTACCATTACTTGGTATGTTTTCACCATTGGATGATAGTGTAAAATTAATCTAATGGTGAAAACACACAAAGTAAGACTTACTTTGTAAAAAACAAAGTAAGCATAGCATTTACCATAACATAAAGGTTCATAATAAAACGCAAACAATTTCTAAAATCTAAAAGTAAAATTGTTTAAAACTACATTTCTCACGGAACTACGGTTTTCAATTTTCCAAAACACTAAGCTTTTTTTCTCAATAACCATTTTTTCTCCTAACCTAAAAACACTTAAACAACTTCAAGTGTCATTTAACCACTATATTATTTGATCACATTTGATCCTGGTCTTTTCCAATTGGTAAAATTTCACCTGCAATTTCATCAGAACGGTTGACAATTGAACTTGATAAATTTTAGTTGAGGAATTTGTTTTTTACTTTTTTTCTTTTTATTTTAATCTACTTAACTAGTAAAAATTGTGGTAAAAAAACTTTAAGACATGTTACATGTCAAATTCAGGTGCCAAAATATCACGACGTGTTAGGTGAACAACGATTCTGTCAAGTTTATATCCAGATTGGATGAAATTTTTACAATTAAGATAAATCAACGACCAATTATAACTAAATAACAAGTCAGGAGACAAGCGACAAAATTTTGAATAGATCATGAGCCAAAATCCTATAAAATATTAGTATAGTTCATATAAAAAGTACATTAATCATACATAAATCTATCAAATATATATGAAAAACATATACGAATATAAAAAAAATTAACCTATAAAAATCCATATACAAACTATATGGGGATGGAGAGGCTAGTCCCCGCGCCATCCCCACCCCCATGGGAAAATAAATGGGGATTCCCCATCTCCGTTGGGGATGGACAATCCCCTCCCATTTGCAACCCTAGTAAAAAGGCAAAGTTTAAAGACTTTTATGTCCAGTTTTGAAGTTCCGGAGCCACAAAAAAATAAGACGAGTTGAGGGGTCATGAGCATAGTTTAAAAAGGCGATCGCCTCTGTCGCCTCAGGCGAGAGGCGACAGAGGCGATCACCCCACCGCCTTCCATTTACCTTCAAGAGGCGATCGCCTCACCCTCTCAGGCGAGAGGCGGTCTGAGGCGATCGCCTCTTGCAGGTAAGGCGTTAAGTCAGCCTTTTCTTTAAAAAAAAAAAACCCTAATTTATATTAAAACCAAAAAGACAACAGAATAGCCCGATAAAATTAAAGAGACAGACACAGACACCCCCCCAAAAACTCCAACAACTCTCTCTTCTTCTCCTCCACCACCGATTCTTCTCCTCCACCACCAAGTTTCTGCTTCCCACAGCTTCCTCGTAGAATTTTATCTAACTTGTGATTGTAACTTGAGCAGACAAATTAGGTTCTAAGGTGTTTCTATACAATCAAGTAAACCTTTTTGGACAACTTTATTGGAGGGAGAAACTGGGGTTATAAAATAAAGATGGGTTAAGATAACGTGCAGCTGCATAAAGAGGACTGTGGAACTCCTCTTGCCAAACATGATCAATAATCTTCAAGTACGCTAGGTAGATGCTTGATATTATGCTATTTTGATTTAAGAATTAGCACTTCATTATTAGACTTTAAGTTATTTTGGTTTACAAGTTTAGAAATTAAACTATCCTTAAGTACTACTAGTTTTTATTGACTTAATTTTATTTTATTTGATTTTCTAATTTTTTGTCGCCTCACGCGCGGGAGGCCGTCGCCCCGCCTCAAGGCGATATTTTGCCCTTGTCGCCTTGACTCGCCTTTCGCTTTTTAAAACTATGGTCATGAGTGTAATTTACCCGGTTTTTAATGCAATTTTTTCAGAACATGAAGACAATTTAGCACTTAGAGAAAAACCATTACATGAGTTACACACTGCATCAAAAACTAAGTATACATAAAGAGGTAAATCTGGAATTAGAATTCCATTACTATGCTGAACAACTTTCCCTATATAACTCCAGCCTTATGAATGACAAGTAGTATTAATTTACTTGTCTAGGCAGTTTAAATTTATTATTTTCCAAAAAAAATGTATATTGAATGATCAAACTTAGTCTACAACATTATAATTTTTATGACTAGTGTTACCTATAAAGAATACCGGGGGCCGACCGAGCTTTAACAAAATCCCCATCTATTCAACAACACCTTTGCTTGCGTTGTAGGTGTTTACCAATTGCTTTTGCACATCCTGTGAAACCGGTAAATGTTCTTTGTATTCCATGGTGAATTCGCCTTTCCCCTGCATAAATACGCGAATAGGTCAGAGTCGTAAGAAGCAGCAGCAAATATTTTGTATCTGTCAATGGAATTTCTATTGAGTGCTTACCTGTGTCATTGAACGGAGAGAAGTCGAGTACCCAAACATATTATTTAGAGGAACCTGTAAGGCAAGTCATAACAAACAGGAATGCATTAAAGTTCAGTAGAGCTAGAGTGATCACAAGCAATACAAACTGGATCATTCATTTGATTGATATAGTTGGTATTTGGAGTGTCAAAAGGTGTTGTCGTATCATAATTGTGTTATGTGATCTATATACTTTACATGATTATATATGATATATATGACTGCAACAAAAATGATAATAGCGTCAAACAGGTATTATATACTTTACATGACTGTATATGATATATATGACTGCAACAAAAATGATAATAGCGCCAAATAAGTCAATGTCAGGCGGGGTGTCTCTGTAAATCGTGTTGTCAAGTCAAAAACTGATAGGCGGCCCTAGTTGGTATGTGTCCTTTTCCTTTTGTTTCATGATAGCAGACCTGTCAAATTCTACTATAATTTGGGCAAAAGCTGGAATTTGACACCTTTTCTAGTCGATGTACTTTAATTTTTTCAAAATTTGACACATGCGATTTTATTAACAAACAGTTAAAAGGAGTGTCGAAACTGTGTTCTCCAATTGTGTATTTTCGAGTGGGATTTTGAAACGAATAATGTCGAAAGAAAGGAACAAATTTTGACTTTTTACGACCAATTTGATAAGGGAGACGAAGAATGCTTACATGAGCAGTAATTACAGAGTCATCCCCTTCCTGGTCATTTCCAACAATCACTCCTTTCCTCCTGTATAAGATACAGTAATGAGAAGCCGAATTGAAACATATTTTAGGAAAACAAGAAAAAAGATAATCAAGCAAGGCACTCACTTGTTAAGATCGCCAGCAACTGTACCCTGAAATTCTGTTGGTACTTTCAGCTCCACCAACATGATCGGTTCCAATATAGTCGGTTTTGCAGCTGTGTAGCACTGTTTTATAGAAATTTAAAATAACACGAAAGAAAAAGTTCAGGTATATAAACTCGAAAATATGGTTAACAATCAACAGATTTTATCCTGAAATACAGGTTATGAGGAAGACCTGTCTAAAAGCATAAATTGATGCCATTTTAAATGCAAGTTCACTAGAATCAACAGTATGAGCAGCACCATCTATTAAAGCAATGCGAATATTTTCAACCGGATGCCCAATTAAAGAACCCCTGCACACAGAAGAGCGAACAGAATCATACATTAGACAATTTTTGAACACCCATCAAAATTCAAAATCACAAAAAAAACCTCCAACCAGTATCATAACATTTGCAATTTGATAAGCATCAAATATCAGTGCAAAGGCATTATACATATTGTAGTACCAGAACATATAACATTCACTGAATGCATTGTTTCGGCTCATTGGGATAGGGAGACAGAGAAAAAAATTGTCGTTTGTGGGTCACTCCAATAAATGCAGTAATTCGCATGCATTGTTTGGTCTATCTGACGTTTTGTTATACTAACTGATCCCCACTGTTCTATTTGTATTGCAGCATAAGATGCTTATTGCCTTAAAAGAGCATTTCTTCTAATTTCCCTCCTAAATATTTCTTGTTAAATGCCCACAAACCGAACTTGGATGAAAAATGAGGATGCAAGAAGATGACAGACAGACAGATTATGTGAAGAAATAAATTAATTTCAATATTTACTTTCCCAAAACAGCAAAAAGGCAGAGCACTCACGAATTAGCAGCTTCTCTAAATCCCTTCTCAATTGCCGGAATATATCCTGATGGTATAGCCTGTCCAACCAACATATTGTCGAACTCAAATTTGGTTGACGAGCCTTCTGGAAGTGGCTCAATGAACCTGTGCATTACGAAATGAGCAAAACACATCAAGGGTGGAGACATCAAATAAATCTCAATAAAGAAATTGCACTTAGACACCTCATGTCAAAGCAATCAAATCTTGAAAAGTATTTGGTCAGAAGGGATTAAAAGCTTTCTCAAGTTGAAAGCTAGACCTGGACAAGTAGCAGGTCTGAAGTTGGAACAGGCAAATGAGAGTGCTTAGATAACACTATAACATATCCATAAACAGCATACTTATCACATAAAAAAGGTGTTCATTCTGCTCAAAATCATTTATTTAATAATCAATGCTAATATATATTTAATCTTATAATAGTATTACTAGAACATCCTCCTTTCTCTATTCGTGTCTCATAAAGCTGGCTTATAATAGTACAGCATATAAAGATGCACCAAAAATGTGGAAAAGAATTCAGAGGGGCAGATGAAAAGACATCAGCAACCTGATTATGGTTGTTCTCTAACTAGTTTAACTATACCTGATTATAGTTGTTCTCTAATTAGTTCAACTATAATAAACCCAAGATATCATCATTGCTTACCCAATTACTCGTCCATATTGACCTTGCCCTCCACTTTGCTTCTTATGTAAATAATCAAATTCTGCACGCTTAGTAACAGTTTCTCTAAAGTTCACACGAGGCTTCCCAACAGTTGCATCAACCTGTTCAAGGTGAAATTATGGAGGAATGGTAAGTGAATAATGTTCTCTTTCATAAAAATAGCAGATGGAGATAGCCTATTTCGTTTCATAAAATGCAGAGACCTTGTACTCTCTCCGGATGCGTTCCACATATATGTCCAAATGCAACTCTCCCATTCCAGAAATGATTGTCTGCTCACAAAGACATTATAATGTTAACATAGCACTAAAAAAAAAGGACCAATGGAAAAAATACGAGCCAAACCTGCCCACTCTCAGGATCCAAACCAACACGGAAAGTTGGATCCTCTCTCTGGAAACGATTCAAAGCTTTTGAAAACTGACAAAAATATAAAATAAAACGGACCAGTTAGTTGACCAACAAAACAAACCATCGAAAAAGTATATTCCTTTCGAGTGTACTTACTTGTCCACCTGAGTCTTTTGAAACTGGTTGAACAGCTAATGACATAACTGGTTCAGGTACATTCATAGATGTCATAGTGTATCTAATTGAACCATCCGTAAAAGTATCTCCTGTGATTATAAGTAAATAGTGAAAAAAAAAAAAATGAGAAACCTTGTAAAAATTTCTCTGCAGATCAACATTGACTATTTCACTACCCTAACAGTTGCATTGAACCATTTTTTGAGGGACACTACCAAGTCCAGTGTCACATTTTTGCATTATCCTTAGAAACTTTCAATAGTAAATTTTTACTCTCTGGTTGCCCTCACATAACTATGAAATTAAAAGTATTGTTTAATGTGCACACATGTCAAAAGAAGAGTTAGACCTGAAGCACAATCCACACCAAATACAGCAACAATTTGCCCAGCATGTGCCTCTTGAATGTCCTGTAGAATAAAACAAAAAAAAAAAAATCTAAGAACAGATAGGGAAAACTAAAAATAAACATACAACAATTACGCCTGCATGAAAACATCTTAAGATGCTTTATAGGTATAAACAGGGCCAGCCCTGGGCTATAAAACGAGGGGCGCCCGCCCAGGGCCCATAACGATAAGGGGCCCAAAAAAATATTTTTATAATGTATTTATAAAATATTTTTATAGTGTATATATAAATATAGAGATGATTATATAACATTAAAATTAATTGGTTCAGTTGGTAGAAGGAGTTATCTAATGATTTCATCTTAGCTTGAGGTCGAGGGTTCGAACCTCCTCCTTCACATTTTTTAATTACTTTCAAATATTTTTTTTTCCTCCCCCACCTTGTTTTATCACTATCAAATATATATTTTTTTCCATTTATTGAGGTTGAGAGCTCATACCTCTTTCTTCCAATTTTTTAATTACTTTCAAATATTTTTTTACTCTCCCACCTTATTTTATCACAATCAAATATATTTTTTTCCATTTATTTTCTGTAATGAATTGTTACTATAATTTCCATGTTTCCTTAAATCTAAATTATCAATTTATATATTGTACAAAAAAAAATAACTATTTAATTTTTTCTCATCATTAATATTATCTAATTTCAATTTTTTTCTTAAATTTAAATGTCAATTCATTTCCAAAAAAAAAAAAAATTAAATGTCAATATATATATATTCAATATGAAAAATAATATACTTATTTACTTCTTGCAATTTTACATGACACATATACTTGTTATTTTAGTACACAAATAATTCTAGTTAGTATACTCGTTACTACTGCACTACTAATTTAGCTTCCATATAGAAAATATTGCAATCTTAAATATAACGTTTACGAGTTGGTGCAATTTCAAACATAGTTGATTAAAAATGAGTTTTTTCCATTAACATAAAAAATGAGTTATTTTCATATTGAGTGACCAGAACGGTGGAGGTTGGAGTGAGGATAGAACAAGAAATTACACATAAAAGACCTCATTTTTTGTCAAATAAGCTTTAAAATGTACCAATTGATAAACGTTAGGCTAAAAATTGCAATATTTTGTTTATGAATGCTAATTGCTTTCTCCTAACAACCATATGACTAAATTAGTACCTTATTCTTTGTGATAAAAAAAATCATTCAGCTTCCAACTTAAAAATGTATATATGGGAGCCCAAATTTATCATCTCGCCCCGGGCCTCTAAAAGGTTAGGAACGGCCCTGGGTATAAAGATCTAAAATTTCATCAATCAAACTACCAATATATATTTCAAGTGAAACTGACCTCCATTTCATTAGAATGCATCCGAACCAAGCGAGGAATCTATATCAAAATGTCAAGGAAACATTATCAAGAAACTAGGAAAGATTAACTAGGTCATGTTTAGAATGTCTAATCATGCAATGATATTTAAAAAAACAAAAACAAAAAAAGTCCATATAACAAACAATTGAGCAAAAAAATGGCACGAGATCATTTATTAGATGTTTATATTATTGTTCCCCTTAATTTCAAATCTAATCTATTATGCCACCAAACTTCTTACCTCAAACCAATTTAGTCCTCTTCTAACACCGAAAACAATCATGAAAAAATTACATTGTTGCGAAAGACACATTACCGAAGCCCTAGAAAAAGGCTCAATAGATTATAGTTATAAAGTCCAGATAGAATAAATTTGAAATCGAGGGACTCAATAGCACAAAACGCATATATTTCAGGGGCTTAGGTAATACCATGCCAAGTAATATTCCCATATTGACCGTTGGCTTAACCCTATAAGAGGCATATATTCTTGCTACTTAGGACAATATAATCTAGATGATGTACAGAATTACTAGTCTATGATATCCTCAATTATGCAATTACATTAATATGCAATTTTATGCTTTGTAGGAATAATAGTAAATGCTCCAACTAACCTTGATCTTCTTGCCTGTGTTAATGTTAACAATAAAATCACCCTTGCGAATGATACCTTCGTAAATCCTTCATTATAAATAAATTGTTAGTATGAGACTATAAGTGGATAATCATATATATATATATATATATATATATATATATATATATATATATATATATATTGCAATAGTAATATAATGTCAGCATATATCTAAGCCAGAAAATGGAAGTGTTCATATGAAAACAAGTAGACTCTAAATCGCACCTTAGGTATGTCAATTGACCAAAACGCCCCTCTTCTAATTTAAAAGCCAAGGCCACTAGTCGTCCATCTGGAGATCCGGTCAACAAGACCTACACTTCATTTAATTTCATAAGAAAATATATATACACATAAAAGAGAAACCATGATAAAGTTGTTTAACTGAATACCTTCTCTTCATCTTTAGATTGGTCAAGAGCATAGTTACTAACTTCAATAGGACAAGGCAAATAACTAAGCACACCATCCAAAAGTGGTTGCACTCCCTATAGTAGAAAGATATCATATGACTGAGTCTCAAAACTTCAATAAATAGACAGGGAATATCAATCGACTCAAGGAGCAAGATAACACTAGTACCTTGTTTTTGAATGCACTACCCATGAATACTGGTATAAATTTCTGTGCTACAGTAGCCCTGCGAATAGCATCCTACTCAAGAAGACAAATGAGCTCTAAATGTCAATACCAGTTGCAAATAAGAGCATAACAAGTACAAAAACAACTCAAATGGTAACAAAAAGCAAAAGTACTAAGTAAGAATTATCGTATACAATAAAATAATGGCCATAATCCATCAAATTAATGTTTAATTCCAAAACAGATGGAGATAGTCATGAAATTGCTTCATTAAATTTCCTCCCCTATCATCGCCCCCATTAGACACCTCTTTTACCCCTTGCATTTTAACATACCTCAAGCTCAGTTGATGAGATAGGCTCATCTGCAAGAAAAGTATCAGCAAGTTGATCATCAACTTCAGAAATCACTTCTATTAGTTCACGTCGTTTTTCTGCAACTATGGCTTCCATATCAGCTGGAACTTCTTCAGCCACAATATTTTCACTGCAACAGGTTAGATCATAAGAACAAAAATGTCATACAAGATCTGCTTTAAAGGAAATAAACAACACCAATGGAGTGAACCCACACCCACTAGAACCATGGAAATAATAAGCTTTCAACTTCACAAGATCAATAAGGCCTTTAAAGCCTTCCTCCAACCCAATTGGAACTTGCACAGCTGCACTGTGATGCCTCAGTTTAGACCTTGCCTAAGATACAGAATCAAACCATCACAATCGGTAACTTCAAATTCTGAACAAGCAAACGAAACTTCTTTTTTCTATTTCTTGAGAAAAACAAAAACTTTACAGCATTACTAATTCTGCACAAAGTCAGAAGGCAATTCAAACTTCCAATAGACATTTTTCTTTGAATCATGACTACAACTACAACCGAATAAAAGAAAAAATGATAAAACAAATTGATTAACTTGCACAGCAGATGTATCATACTTGGTTCAGAACTTTCCATGGATCAGCTCCCATTCGATCAAGTTTATTGATAAAAGCAACTCTAGGGACTTCATATCTCCTCATTTGCCGGTCCACAGTTATAGACTGACTTTGAACTCCACCCACACTACACAGCACAAGAATTGCTCCATCCAGCACACGCAGCGCCCTCTCCACCTCTATGGTAAAATCAACGTGTCCTGGAGTATCAATTATATTGACCTAAACCATCAAAGATCAAATAAATTCAATTCCTTCAATGAACTAGGACTAATTAATTAAACAGTTATAGAAATGCCTAGACACCTGATAATCCTTCCAAGTGCAGTAAGTAGCAGCAGACTGAATAGTGATTCCCTTTTCTCTTTCGAGGTCCATCGAATCCATCTTTGCTCCAACTCCATCACGGCCACGGACCTCATGGATCTCATGAATACGACCGGTGTAATAGAGGATGCGCTCTGTGAGCGTGGTCTTGCCGGAATCGATATGAGCCGAGATTCCGATGTTCCGTACACGTTCCATGGATTCCTTCCACCATGGTTCCTTGTCTTCCTTGACGCGAGCGACGTTGGAGAATTGACGGAGGTGGAAGTTGCCGAGAAGGAGGGCGGCGGAGGGAGAATTGGAAGTCGGAGCTGTCGCTTTGGTGGTGGAAGAGTAAAGTGAGAAAAGGAGACGTGAAGTGGAGTATCCTCTTGATCGGGCCATGGCGGAGGAGGAAATGGAGGTAAAACCCTATACCAGGCACCTGAGGTTTAACACATTGGGCTTTGGCCCCTAAATCAAAGGGTCAAATGCATACATGAATATCATAATTAATTACTGTATATTTTTTTTTTTTTTTTTTTTTTTTTTTTTTTATAAAAACTTAATTACCATAAATCAAATTCTAGAAGCATCCTTACAAATAGATTCTCACACACAAGACGGAGAATCCTTAATGAAAACTAATGGAGAATTAAAGTCTCGAGCCCATTTAGCCATCTTATGAGCCGATTCATTCCCCTCCCTATGAATAAAATTAAAAGTACAAAGTTCAAAACCCGAACTAAACTGTATAACATCATCATAAAGAAAACTCAAGGATGCCAGAGGAGACCGTCTTTTTAACAGCGTATCAATAACAATCTGGGCGTCAGACTCAATACAGATCCGAGTGAAAAAACAGTCATTGGCTAGTTTAAGACCTTCCATTATAGCCCATAGCTCCGTCGTTTCAATGTTTGCACACGGCTCAATTGGCAATCCAGCAGATGCAAGTACTTGTCCCTCCTCATTCCTCGCTATTACCCCGACCTTTACAATCAATCCATTTTCCCCAAAAGAAGCATCACAATTAATTTTTGTGACCCCTCGTGGAGGTGGATGCCAAATCTTGTCAGGATTAAGAGAAATAGATTCGGAATTCCGAAGAACATTTTCTTCGCCATTAACTCGCCAATCGACCATAAAATCCAATATTTTTGTTTGGAGCACCGCATCATCGATCCATTCCTCTTCGTGCACAAGTTTGTTCCTACGAAACCAGAGCCACCACATGACACAAATAGCACGTACCAGTTCCCCAGGCCGAAGCAAATCCATACACGCCTGAATCCATGAGAGAGGATCAGCTACAACGATTTTGTCAATCCTAAATGAAAACTCCATGTTCTTCCAGACGTGCTTATTCTCCCTACATGCTTTAATCGCGTGAAGACCATCTTCTATTGACGAGGAGCATCTTGGACATTCGATTGAGCAGCTAACTCCACGTTTCGCAATTACAGCCCGAGTTGGAAGAATGTTTTTACAAAATTTCCACAAAAAATGACGCAGCTTCAACGGAACGTCGAGGGACCAAAGACGTTTCCATAACCCTTTATTCCCTTGATAAGACGTCGAGGCCTGATTTTCCTGAGCAGCACGAACTCGTTCGGCCAAGTAATAAGCTGATTTAACCGAAAAAATTCCCGTTCTTGTTAAACCCCAGTACTGTTCGTCCGGAGGCCGACGAAAACTGAACGGAATTTTTTTAATTTCAGCAACCTCACCCGGAACAAAAAACTTAAGTAACTCTTCTCTATTCCATGCGCCATTATCCTCTTGGATCAGATCCTTTACCCAAATCGGTTTATGATAATGCAAGTTAGTCAAGGGTCGCTTGGCATTTAGTCCAGGAACCCAATTATCCTCCCAAATTTTGATATCAGCACCAGAACCTACCCGCCACATTAGGCCCTTGCGCAATAGCTCTTTAGTATCTAAAATACCACGCCACAAATAACTTATTTTTCTCCCCCTTGACGCTTGCAGAAAAGGAGAATGAGGGAAATATTTATCCTTCAGCACCCGAGCACATAAAGAATTAGGAGACTTGAGTAACCTCCAACATTGTTTCGCCACCAAAGCTTTATTGAAAGATTTTAACCAACGAAACCCTACCCCTCCATCCTCCTTTGATTGGCACATAGCCTCCCAAGATAACCAATACAACGGCCTCTTGTTTTCTGATCCACCCCACCAGAATCGACTTATCAAACGTTGGATATCTAAACAGAAAGAATCAGGAAGAATAAAACACGACATAATGTATTGGGGAATGGCCTGAATTACCGTTTTAATCAATATTTCTTTGCCTCCAACAGACAAAAGCCTTTCTTTCCAACCAGCAAGTCGACGCACAATTCTTTCTTTAATAGCCGAAAAGATAACCTTCTTTGATCTCCCAATAAGAGTAGGAAGCCCAAGGTATCTAGGCAAACCACTAGTCTCTCTTACCCCCAATGTTGTCAAAATAACTTCTTTCTGATTCCCCGAAACCCCGCTACTAAAAAATATTTCAGACTTATCAAAATTGACCAACTGACCAGAGCAACGTTCATAATCCTTGAGAATAGTAGCAATAGTCCATGCCTCCTCCAAATTAGCCTTCCCAAAAACAAGAGAGTCATCAGCAAAGAATAAATGTGTAATCCTCGGACCGTTACTGCTAAGTTTTACCCCACTTAGTCTTCCTTCAGTTTCAGCCTATCTAATAGCAGCCGAGAGTCCCTCAGCACAAATTAAAAACAAATAAGGGGAGATGGGATCACCCTGACGAAGACCCCGTGTTGGCTGTAGATACCCCTCAAGCAAACCATTAACTCGAACAGACATAGTGACAGTTGAGACGCACATCATAATCACCTGAATGAATTTTAGAGGGAAATTCATTCTTTCCATCATAATCCTCAAAAAACTCCATTCAACCCTATCATAAGCTTTGCTCATATCAAGTTTCAAAGCAAAATTACCATTCTTCCGTCTTATCATACCTTTCATGCTATGGAAAGCCTCAAAAGCGATAATAACATTGTCAGTAATAAGTCTTCCAGGCACAAAAGCAGATTGTGAATCATGGATAATGCTTGCTAAAACTTTTTTTAACCGATTAGCCAAGGTCTTAGATATCATTTTATAGAGCACGTTACACAGAGCAATGGGACGCAGATCTTTCACCACCTCAGGATTTTTATTTTTAGGAATTAATGCAATAATAGTATGATTTACTGTTTCAGGCATAATTCCCGTATTGAAGCATTGCAACACCACCTTAATCACATCTTCACCAATCAAATCCCAATAAAAACAATAAAAGTTACCTGACATCCCATCAGGACCTGGAGCTTTTGATGGATGGATTTGGTGTAAGGCATGAATCACTTCTTCCCGAGTAAAAGGTTCACTTAGCTCCTCCCTCTAGTCCTCACTCAACCTAGAATCCACCGCCTGAGAAAACTCAACATCACCACTCGGAGAGGAAGAGATAAATAAATCACCAAAATAGTTGGTAATAACCTCCGCAACCTGTGCCTGACCAGATACCCACTCACCATTGGAATTCTTAATCCTGTGAATGGTGTTATTTCTCCTCCTAGCCGATGCTTTTGCATGGAAATATGCCGTATTGCGGTCACCAGATTTAAGCCACTCAGTTCGAGATCTTTGTTTCCACATAACTTCCTCCTTTTCCAACAGCTGGTTTAGCTGTACTCCCAATTCCTTCTCACGGCCCCGCTGATTAGGATCCACTTTCCCCTGAATAGCCTCAATCTGACCCTTAACCTCGCGAATCTGATGATTTATAGACCCGAATTCAGTACGATTCCACTCCGCTAAGTCACGCCCCACAGCTTTCAGTCTGCTAGTTAAAAGGAAGCCCTCATTCGCCGTAGCCCTCCAACGATCGGCGATAATTCTTCGACATCCTAGGTCCCCGATCCACATATTTTCGAATCTGAACTGAGCTTGTCGCCTACCATGTGTCGAATAAACCGCCACCGTATTAATCAAAATTGGATTGTAGTCAGAACATATTCGAGTTAAAGTAGTGATTGCCGCTTCCGGGAAAAGATTATGCCAGGATGGTGATGCAACAAAACGATCCAGGACCTCCCATATTGCCTCCTCACCCGCTCTACGGTTATACCATGTGAATTCCATTGCTGCATTCTCAAAGGGAATAAGATTATTATCAACCAGACACTCACGAAATGCAGCCATTGAATTATCATCTCGTGATCGTCCTCCTCTCTTCTCAGAACTCCATAAAATCTCATTAAAATCGCCAAAAGCGAGAAGAGGAAGCGAATCAAGGTTGCAAATATAATCCATAAGCTCCCACGTGTTCCTTTTTAATTGGGCTTCAGGCCACCCGTAAATCCCCACACCACGCCATTCCAAATTGAAATGTTTTACCCAAAAATAAATACAATGTCGTGAGTACCGATTGATAGTTACATCAATCTCTTTTTTCCATCCTAATATCAAGCCCCCACTCAGACCAACCGCATCCACAAAGAATATATTATAAGCTTGTACCTCCTTCTGAAAATAGTTGCACTCATTCTTCCTTAATCTAGTCTCCATAAGAAAGAATATATCCGGACAATACTCTCTCAAAGCTTTTTTTAGAGCACGGAACGTCCAGGCATTGCCCAATCCTTGGACGTTCCAACTTAATAGTTTCATGGCGCAGGGTGGGGCCCCTTAGCGGCCTCCACCCTCTGGTCTATAGTAAGTAACCGTTTATTATTACTTGTATCCACATTCATCTCCACCCCTTCCATGTCTGTGTACTGTCGTTTCTGTTTTAAAACATCTCGATGATCCTCTGTCGTAACATTAGCAAAATCAGATTTGCTGGCAATAGCCCTTGCCAACCTCTTCATTTTAACTCTACAAAGTTGGGCCTGCTTTTGTACCATAGCCACACCCATTGAAGACTCCACTTCATCATCAATCTGCTTTGCCCCGCTAATGTTTGGATTAGAAGACTCACAGCTCTTATCAATTGCAGCATTGCTTACATGAGGTTGCACCTGATCTGCATCCTTAACAGTAATAGGAGCACAACAAACCGAAGTCGCACCTTCAGCGTCATTTTCCTGATTATTCCTTTGGAATAACCCTCTCTGAATACTTGAGCTTTTTTTCCCCTTTGCTTTTGTCCAGACTCCACTTTCCTTCATCTGATTTTGACTTATAACCACATTCCACCTTGCGAATCCTAGCCGGTGAGGCCCGTAATGAGGGATCATATTGCCAATCCCCCTCTCTTTCCTTAGAGTCAATCTCGCAATCTTCATGAACGTGACCGATCACGCCACAGTTGTAACAGAAATTTGGAAGTTTCTCGTAGCGGCATCGAACCCATTTTTCCACACCTCCTACATTCAATTTAACACCCCTTAACATAGGTTTGGTAATATCCACATCCACCCTAACACGAACAAAATGAGCAAACTTCATTTTATTCTCATCCAGACATACCACTTTACCCACACGTCCTGCAATTTTAATTATGGTATCATCTGCACGACATGATAACGGAATGTCATAGAAACGAATCCCAAAGCTACATAGAGAAAAATCCAAATCTGATAGACTTTCAACTCCCTCAATAGCCTTTATAACGACAAGGTTCCTGTCATAGTGCCAATGAGACTCATGAAAAACCCGCTCACGATCCCTATATGATTGGAATTCAATCATGAACAAGTTCTCATCACAATCACTACAACTAAAACCCTTATTGATCCGCCAAATGTTATGGAAAGCATTAGTCAGTGCTTTAATATTCAGAGGCTTTGCTGAAATTAATTTTCCAGCCAAAGTCAGGGATCGATGCTCATTACCGGAGAGGCCAGCCGTAATTTCAACCGCAACACTTTCCTCCTCCGTTAACTTTAGGTTTTTCATCAAACCGTCCACCGCTTCAGCCATCAAAAATCAATGAAATAAACCTAATATCAATTTGCCTAAATCGGACCCAACCCAGAAAATTGAGGAATTAAAAATCCTAATCCACCAACACCGCCTCACCTATACCCATACACCACCACTTCATCCATAAGCCAATCAAATTCATATAAAAAAAATCCCATAGGTCTATCAAAAAAGAGCCAGAACAAAGATTTGGGAGAAAAAACAAAAAATTATATAATAAAACCAAAACAGCCACCACCGCCTCAATTTAGTCAATCACCGCTCAACTCTTCCACCGCTTCACATAAAACCACCGGCGACAGAACCCGACACTCCAAACCGATCAATAGAAGAGAAAACCAAAAGGCGAGATTTGGGAAAATAAAACCTAAACACCCACCGCCTCAGCCAAATCCACCACCGCTTTACAGAAAACCACCAGAGAATAAATCCGCCACCACCGCAAACGATAAACAGAGGAGAAAAACAGAAAGACAGAGAATGAATCCGACACCACCGCAAACGATAAATAGAAGAGAAAACCAAAAAGGCCTAAACCCTAGCAGAGCAGGCAAAACCACACAAGGGGCGCTATTGTTGTTAAACTTTGTCATTCTTTTTTACACATTATGATTTTACACTCCAATTTAAAAAATTCTAAATTCCAATTTATAAAAGATAATATATTCTAGACCTTTAATTTATAAACTCTAATTTTTAAAATAGATTAAAAATAGTGATTTTATTAGTTTAATATAATTCAAAATTATGATTTGACATAGTTGTAAATAATTTTTAAAAAATGAATTTATATGTAATTTTCCGTAAATCAAACTATTTATGTCCAGTCCACTATTATTTGGTCCAAATTCAACACATTTGGCCTCACGGTTCTAAAATACGTCTCCCACCTTATTAATAGATTCAGTTATGCTCTCGTCATTCTTTAGGTTAGGACTGCTCCTTGTCCTGACCTTCTACGCCGGCACCATTCAATCTGAACCGAATCGTTACAGATCCACCAGCTTTTGCCTAGTTTATCCCGAACCACACATCGTACGTGGAGAATCGGCTCTGATATCAATTGTAACAACTTTATCAAATACCATGTAGATATGTCCGTCTTGGCCCAAATTCAACATCTTTCGTCTCAGGGCTTTAAAACGCATATACATACACTCTATTTTAGCAGAATTGTCGATTATAAATACAAAATCAAAAGCATAATTTTTGAGTCAATTACAAATATAATTCGGAGCAATTTATTTTATCTTTTTTGAAAGAATGATGTGTATTAAATTGAATCAAATGAAAGAATATCGGTAATGAATGGTGGTGGACATATCCACTTACCCCAGTCAAATTTAGAGCTGACAACTTTAACTAAAGAATGGGCTACCAGGTTTGTTGACCTTTTAACAAAAGAGATCGAAACAGAGTTCATATCGGAACAATTTATTCTATCTATTGGTTTGTTTCCCTTCCTAATTTCAATTTTAGAGTTTCTTTTATTTTTTAAATTGGCTTTTGGTGGTTATGGTTTTTTTTTTTTTTTGTATATTTGAAAATTATGTTTAAAATTTAGATTATATGATATGGCTTTTGGTTATAATTTTTTGCTGATTTGCAGTAAAATGGTTAATTATTAGTACAATAAAACCTCTATATATGAATACTCTATATATGAATAATCTCTATTTTGTTATAAAAAAACTTGGTCCCAATTTAATAATAACCTCTATTACCAAACTCTATTTAATAATAACATCTCCATTGTTATAGAAATTATCCGGTCCCAAATATATTCCTATATAGAGATTTTACTGTATTTTCATTTCCCCCAAATAAAAACATATCCCAATTGAGCAGAAAACAGAGTGATATGTAAGCATTTAGCCGAATGAAAAGCAATAACACATTTTGATTATAAACAGTTTTCTGAGTTGCGGTAAAATTAGAAGTGGTAAAATTACACATGATACAAAATTGACACACAATTTTAGTTTTTGGATTTAACTTAATAGGTAATGCGTCATTTTTTTATTGACACGAAACTGACATATAAGTTTTTGGTTTGGGTTGGGGTTAATATGATAACCACAAAACGACACGAAATGATATAAAAACTTAAAATTATTGTTATATTGTCTCATGGTTTTATATGTCACTTTATTAATAAATATAATAAAATTATAATTAGTACTTGTAAATATGATTCGAACCTCTTAAATTGTTATAAGCATATTACATTACCCTCTAACATATATTGATGGATTTTTCCGATAGTTAGTATCAACATACTAGTCTAAAAATGACATAAATATTTAAAAATAGCATATCTTCTTATATTGTTAACAGTTATCATTAATATATATGCATAATAAAATTACATGTAACCCGAAAATACGACACGAAATCTACACTAACCCGAACAAGTTAACATAATTGTGACACGAAGTTTTTAGATTTGGTTTACCCTTTTTAACATAAACCTGGAAATGACACGACATAAACATAATTATTGTTAGGTCTAAGTAAAATGGTACAAATCTCAGGTAGTCTTTGTCTTTTTTTTTTTCCTTTTCCAATTACATCTTTTGTGTTCTTATTCCATGAAGAATCCATTTGTTTCCATTTTTCGGAACTGCTTTTTGCGTTTCAAGTCTAAACAGGAAACAAAAAAGCGTTTGGTAAAAATTCGAAACAGCTGCTTTTTAGACAAAAATCAACTAATATTTGTTGTCTATCTGTAACAGCAAACAACTAACAGCAACAACAAACAGCAAACAGGAGAAGTGGAAACAAACGGACCTGAAATCTACTTCTTATATCATATTATCCTATTGGATTGTACATAAATTTTAAATAAGTTAAATTACACCGGATGTCATTTTGTTGGAGTTAAATATCAAACTACAAAAAAAAGCCTCTGCTTGTCTCGCCCGTGCCATTCTTATTGGATATAAAAGCAATGGAATGTGTATTACAATACAAGCTCATTACCATGTTTGGTTAGTGTTTACACCATAAATAATTTTTGGCTTTTAGTGGGGGGAAACTATTTTCTAGGGTGAACCTCAAGGGGAACCTAAGGTAAATCGAAAGGACATCAGAAGGCCAGGTAATATTTTAACGTGTATTTTTTAGCCAATTAGAATGCAAGAAAGTTAGAAAGCGATCAATTTCATCGTGGAAGTCAAAGTGGAGCAGTTATTCAAGACGTGGGCTGAATGTGGAGGTCTTTTTAATTGATTGAGATCAATAAAAAGTTTCTATACATTATTTAGAATAGGTGCGCAAACTAAGAATGGCTCGAAAATGAGGTTTCGATGATCTCGGTTTCACAAAAAAAAAACGCTTAAAGCTTGGAGGAAGATGACAATGGTGAAATTTGATTTAGACTAAGAGAGCTTTAATCAAGAATTGGGTAATGATTTTACTGACTTAACTAAGAGATTGCAAAAAAAAACGATTTGAGAATTGATTGAGTAAACTAAGAGAATTTCGGATTTGAAGTTTCTGAAAATTGGAAGCTTTTCTAAGGAACTGGAGATTAAAGAACTACTTCTGGAAATTAAGACTTCGTTTACACTAATTAGATGCTAAAGGATGATTTCTAAGAATATAAAGATTGATAAAATGGCCGATTTTGGCAAGGAAAGACAAATTGGTTTTTTATGTGTTTGATTGATTTTTGAGTGAGGGTTGAGAATGAAGGAAATGAGCTCTATTTATAGGATTTTGAGCAACAAATTCCATGTTAGTGGCTCTTAAATTTCTCATCCATGATTCCCATTACCTTCTCATAAGTTAAAGAAAGAACATGGGTGAGTTAGGAGCTAGAAAAATGGAGTTAAGGTCGTGAAATACGTTCCTGAAATGTGTAGACAAGTTCAAACTCATTTTTCAACACTGGTGCTCTTTGAAAAATTCTACTGGCTTCGTTACAGCTCCGTTTTTTACATTCCGGAAAGCTAACATTCCGAACTTTCTGAAAAAAATACCGATTGTCCGATATTTCACTGTTTCGGGGTCCGTTTTTGCTGTCGAAGTTGCTGGACGGGTTGCTGAAAATGGTGCAAATTTACCCCTGATTTTTATTATTTCTTTTCTTTCCTTTTTTATTTCTGTTTTTTTATAATAATCTTTTGATATTATTTTCTATCTTTTATCACATTTTTATTTTGTTGCAAAATGAATTAAATTAAAACAAAATAACTATGGAGTAAAAATTATAACCTATGCTAAAACACAAAAAAATTAAATTAGCCCCCAACAATTGCCCCCTATTTTATGTGTAAAGGATTTGGAAAAAACTTTGCATATAAAATAAGTTTTTGAAAAATAACCCCCAACTTTTTAATTTCAAACATTTGGCCTCATTTCCTTCACATTTTCACTTAAACTCTTTCATTCTCTTAATAGAACTCAAACACTTCCTCTTCTTCTCTTAATCACTCAAATACGTTTCTCTTGCTCTCAAACCCAGTGAAAATCGAAAAAACTCATCTAACATCAAGGCAACACGATTCCAAGCTTCAAGACCAAGAATCAATCACAAATGCATGAGTTTTTCTTCTTTTGTCTCTTTATTTACTCATTTCCCATAAAATTTCATAGTTTGAGAAGTTTGCACTTGTGAAAAAAATGGCTATGGATACCCATTTTGGGTTTTGATATACTCTTTGCTTTTTCTTGTGGAAATCTGTGATTAGGCTTCTAGGATCATAGTGGGGAGCTAGAATTTGGTTTTGCATGTGTATTTGCTGGTTTTTTGTTTCAATATTTATGAAAAAATGGAGATTCGGTTATGGATATTTTCGGTTCGTGAAATCCGAAATTGAAGGTGTTGATGGTGTTTAGATTACGTGTATGAGCTTTAGGAACTAATTTGGAACCAAATGATTTAAGAAAATTGATTTTGTCGATTTCTTCCATTGACGGCAGGAGCTCGACTTGTCAATAATATCTAATTATCTAACATCATAATTAATATTATTAATTACTCAGTCAACCCCTTTTACTTAGTCTAGTAACTAATCACATTATCAGGGATTTCAAACTTTGAATTAGAGATAATCTAGGAGTTGTTACAATCTTTGTATATATACCCATCTCTTCTTGTATATCGACACATTCAGAATATATACAATCAATACATTCAATTGCTTCAATTCTCTATATTCTTCATTCTCTATTTACAACATGGTATCAGATTCCGGGTTAACCCCAAATACCACCAATTCGCTATCCATGGCAGCACCCTCAAATTCTGCAGCAGCAAATAATTCCACAGCCACTTCAGCCACATCTGAGTACACCATGATCTCAGATAATGTTTCATCTTTTATCACACCCAATTCTCCGTTTATCTTTCAGAATCCCTTTCCCGATCAACCAAATTTCACCAATTCTATCTCCTCCTGGCACCCTGCAACATTCCCCCAACCGCAATTCTCCATGTCTGCGTCATCCTCGCAAACCACAATGCTACCCAACAACAACAATTCTGGAAATCACACAACGGACCTGCAAATTCCCACCATTTCGGCACCGTTTCAGCAGACCGGTCCGCAATTTACAACACTTACCTTACTTGCCAATGCATGTTTACCTCTTAAGTTTTGGAATTATGCAGTATTACACAGCATAAGATTAATTAACATTCTTCCTACACCAACCTTAGGCAATGAGTCCCCATCTTTTCGTCTGTTTCGGGTTCATCCCAATTATTCCAAATTACGCACCTTTGGTTGTGCCATTTACCCATTCCTACGACCTTACAATAAACACAAATTTGATTATCGCTAAAAAATGTGTGTTTATCTAGGCCCGTCAAATAATCACTCTGGTTATCTCTGTTTAGATTTTCAATCTGAACGGGTTTACATATGTAAACACGTTGAATTTCGTGAGTCATCCTTTCCTGGATAAGAAATCAATAAAAAAACAATCACCACAAGCTTCTGATCCTGCTCCATCAGTCATTACTCTTCCGCTTGCACAATATGGATTCTCGCCTTCCGGTTCTACAATGGCTTCGTCACCACTTGATCGGGTAACTTCTTCCTCACAAACTATATCTAATCAGCCCCATTTGCCTAACACTGTATCTTGTACAACTGCTGGTCCTGCTTCAACGTTTACTACATCAGCTCCTATTATCCCTCATTCTGAAGCCATTACATCAGCACATAATGAAGTGTCTGAACCTGCTAATACTGAAATTATTTGCTCCGAAAATACCACAGCCATAATCAATTGTGCAGGCCCCAATAATACTCCAGGAATAGCAGCTACTGATGTAAATCTCGCCCCAACAATTACACCAACCTGTTTTGCTGCACCAGCCCCTGCCGCATCGCCCAGGCTGATGGAACCTGCAACCTCGGGCCCTTCTGCTAACAACACCGCAGTGTCAATAATATCTAATTATCTAACATCATAATTAATATTATTAATTACTCAGTCAACCCCTTTTACTTAGTCTAGTAACTAATCACATTATCAGGGATTTCAAACTTTGAATTAGAGATAATCTAGGAGTTGTTACAATCTTTGTATATATACCCATCTCTTCTTGTATATCGACACATTCATAATATATACAATCAATACATTCAATTGCTTCAATTCTCTATATTCTTCATTCTCTATTTACAACATGGTATCAGATTCCGGGTTAACCCCAAATACCACCAATTCGCTATCCATGGCATCACCCTCAAATTCTGCAGCAGCAAATAATTCCACAGCCACTTCAGCCACATCTGAGTACACCATGATCTCAGATAATGTTTCATCTTTTATCACACCCAATTCTCCGTTTATCTTTCAGAATCCCTTTCCCGATCAACCAAATTTCACCAATTCCATCTCCTCCTGGCACCCTGCAATATTCCCCCAACCGCAATTCTCCATGTCTGCGTCATCCTCACAAACCACAATGCTACCCAATAACAACAATTCTGGAAATCACACAATGGACCTGCAAATTCCCACCATTTCGGCACCGTTTCAGCAGACCGGTCCGCAATTTACAACTTTTCCTCAAATCGCAAGCCATAAGCTGCAGCGCCCCACGGCTCCTTCAACTGGATTCATTCCGCCTCATACAACATTTCATCCACAGTTTTGTTCTGGTGAAAATCTGAACTCAATTAATTCAACTCAAAGTACGAACTCTCTTGGTTCCACTATTGTCCAGCACCTGCCATTGCCTGCATCAGGATCCTCTAATATCATCATCAATATCAAATTGACTTCTAAGAACTACCGTTCTTGGAAGATGAATATCACTACCACCCTTCAAACTCATCGGCTTTATGAACATGTTTTAAACACTGCTCCTGCACCACCCAAATATCTGCACCATCACCAAAACCCAATGGACTACATCATTAACCCTTCCTTTAGTACATGGGATAACACAAAAAACACTGCTCGATCCCTTCTATTAAACTCCATTACATAAGAAATTTATCCCCTAATCCATAATCTCACCACATCCAATTCAATATGGAATGCTCTCGAAAGAACTTATGGGCTTGTCTCTGGCAGCAAGAGGCTGCAATTAACTATGGAAATGCAAAACCTGAGACAAAATGGAAATTCTGTTGAGGAATATTTGCAAAAATTGAAAGTCATTTTGGATGACTTAGCTGCTTCTGGGAATCCTTATCCTGCTGATCTATTACCTGGTCTTATCTTTCAACATGTCAATGATGAATTTCATCCTGTCATTGCTTCCTTACTATCCAATTCAACCAGTGATCTGGACTTTCATAAGCTCTATCACCAATTAGTGTCTTATGAAACATTACTAAAAGGGAAGTAACCATGTCCAATAGCTATAGCCAACATCAGTACTAAAATCGAAATTGTGAGTCATCCTGAACGTATGTGAAAAGAAGAGGCCATTGCTTCCTTTATGGTGAAATTGATCATTGGGCTGACAAGTGCAGCCAAAACAAAAGAAACAAAAATCAGTCTCAATCTCGGTCCCGTGCAAGGATTCGCAATCCCAGCCCACAAGCACACCTTGCTTGCCAACACCAATCACCTTTTTTTGATGAACCACAACCTTGGTACCCTGACACAGGTGAAACTCACCACATGACAGAAAATCAACATCAAATTCATAATCCCGTGCCTTACAATGGGTACGATAATGTGTTTGTTGGTAATGGGCAAGGTATGGCAATCTCTCATTCTGGTACCTCAACTATTCAAAATTTCCATTTAAATGATGTACTGTTGGTTCCAAAATTGACAAAATCCTTACTTTCTGTACAAAAATTTGCCCATGATAATTCCTGTTTTTTTGAATTTTGGCCAAATTTTTTTCTTGTGAAGGACCAGGAAACGCGGGAAATCCTATTGCGTGGGCCGAGTAAGGATGGACTATACATGCTACCTTCTTCTCTCAAACAAGCTCTAATAAATGAAAAAAAATTCCCTTTTCAAGATGGCATGCCAGATTAGGACATTGTCAAAACTCAACAGTTAGTAGTATAGTTCGAAAAAATAATTTACCTGTTTCCGGTACTCCGGAAGCATGTAATTTTTGTCCGTTAGGGAAGGCATCTATCAAGCCTTTAGCTTCCATTTCTCGCACTAGTACTGTTCCTTTTCAACATATTCATGCTGATGTTTGGGGTCCTGCACCCATTTTATTTTTCAATGGTCATCGTTACTTTCTTGTTTTAATTGATGAATTCACTCGTTTTTCATGGGTATATTGTCTAAAATCAAAAAGTGATGTTTACTCTACCTTTCAAGAATTTTATGCCATGATTGTCAACCAATTTAATGCAAGCATTAAAGCATTTTATTCAGATTTTGGTGGCGAGTTTCAAAAACTCCAATCATTCTTTAAATAAAAGGGCATTATCCATAAAATCGCGTGTCCACACACACATGCTCAAAATGGAATTGCAGAAAGAAAAATTCGACACATAGTTGACACAACACTTACCTTACTTGCCAATGCCTGTTTACCTCTTAAGTTTTGGAATTATGCAGCATTACACATCATAAGATTAATTAACATTCTTCCTACACCAACCTTAGGCAATGAGTCCCCATCTTTTCGTCTATTTCGGGTTCATCCCAATTATTCCAAATTACGCACCTTTGGTTGTGCCATTTACCCATTCCTACGGCCTTACAATAAACACAAATTTGATTATCGCTCAAAAATATGGGTTTATCTAGGCCCCTCAAATAATCACTCTGGTGATCTCTATTTAGATTTTCAATCTGAACGGGTTTATATATGTAAACACGTTGAATTCCGTGAGTCATCCTTTCCTGGACAAGAAATCAATAAAAAACAATCACCACAAGCTTCTGATCCTGCTCCATCAGTCATTACTCTTCCGCTTGCACCTTACTCGCCAGCACAATATGGATTCTCGCCTTCCGGTTCTACAATGGCTTCGTCACCACTTGATCGGGTAACTTCTTCCTCACAAACTATATCTAATCAGCCCCATTTGCCTAACATTGTATCTTGTACAACTGCTGGTCCTGCTTCAACGTTTACTATATCAGCTCCTATTATCCCTCATTCTGAAGCCATTACATCAACACATAATGAAGTGTCTGAACCTACTAATGCTGAAATTATTTGCTCCGAAAATACCACAGCCATAACCAATTCTGCAGGCCCCAATAATACTCAAGAAATAGCAGCTACTGATGTAAATCTCGCCCCAACAATTACACCAACCTGTTTTGCTGCACCAGCCCTTGCCGCATCGCCCAGGCTGATGGAACCTGCAACCTCGGGCCCTTCTGCTAACAACACCGCAGCATCTGCTGTCTCCAGCTCCTCTCCGGTCATACCAGCAGAACCAACAGCCCCCTGTTCTTCATCAACTATATCAGCATTGCCTACAATCTCCACTACTCAATCCACACGTGCTCAATCAATAATATTCCAAACACCCAACAGACCGCCAGTAGCAGCACGACCACGAAACATAACAGCCCCATGCACACATAGAATGAGCCTTCGTCAATCCACTCACCAATCACTTGGTCGTTTTGCTGCCCTCACAGCCACTCATGTGGATGGAGTAGTTGATCCCACCTGTGTTCACGAAGGCAAATAAAATCCTAGCATGGAGAAATGCAATGAGTGAAGAAATCAAAGCCCTCATTGATAATGATACATGGGAACTTGTTCCTCGACCTGCTAACCGCAACATTGTCACTTGTCGATGGCTCTTTCGCACAAAAAGACGATCTGACGGAACAATTGAATGCTATAAAGCACGTTTGGTTGCTCGTGGATTCACTCAGCAATCGGGACTTGACTACAAAGAAACCTTCAGTCCAGTCGTTAAAGCAACAACTATCAGGACCGTGCTTGCACTTGCTGCTTCAAAAGGCTGGTTTGTCAATCAACTTGACGTTTCTAATGCATTCTTACATGGAAACCTCACGGAAACCATCTTTATGGAACAACCATAGGGTTTCACTAATCCTAACAAATCATCTTTTGTTTGTCGACTAAAAAAATCCTTATATGGGTTAAAACAAGCTCCACGGGAATGGTTCTCACGCCTAAAAGGATTCTTGATTACGATTGGTTTTGTCATGTCACTTGCTGATAACTCTTTATTTGTCAAAACTATCGGGTCACACAAGTTATTCATCCTTTGCTATGTTGATGATATTCTCATAACAGGCTCTGATCCCTCTGGAATTCAATCCACCATTCTACAAATTGAATCTGAGTTTCCTATAAGGAATCTTGGTCGTGCGTCATATTTTCTTGGCGTTGAGATACGCTATTTTCAAAAAGGTATTCACATTTATCAAGCCAGATATGTTATTGACATCCTTGAGCGGGTACGGATGATTGACAGTAAACCATGTCTCACTCCCATGGCCACAACTCCACCTCTCTCTCATGATCAAGGCACGCCACCTCCATCTGCAACTGAATATAGAAGTGTAGTCGGCGCCCTTCAATACTTGACAATTACTCGTCCAAACCTATCCTTTTCGTTCAACAAGCTCTGCCAATTTTTTCATGGACCAACTACAGAACACTGGAAGGCTATCAAACGTCTTCTTCGCTACATCCAAGGGAATTCTGACACGGGGCTCTTATTCTCTCGTTCCCCGACTGATCAAATTCATTGTTATACTGATAGTGATTGGGGCGGCTGTCCAAACGATCGCAGATCCACAGGTGCTTTCTGTATTTATCTTGGTCGAAGTCTAATTTCTTGGCACACCAAGAAGCAACCAACCATTGCTCGATCCTCTACAGAAAGTGAATATAAAGCCGTTGCAAATGCAACCGCCGAACTCTTATGGTTGCGATCCCTTCTACATGACCTTGGGTACCCACTACAACGCCATGTTACTCTTTGGTGTGACAATGCCGGTGCCATCTATCTCACTATTAATCTGGTATTCCATGCTCGAACAAAACACATTGAACTTGACTAACACTTTGTTCGTGAACAAGTCCAATCCGGTACCATTGAAATTCGGTTCATTTCTACTGATGATCAGGTTGCCGACATACTAACCAAGCCGCTTCCGACATCTCGCTTTCAACGACTCTATCAACTTCTCAGTCTCTCCTATCGCCATTGGCTTGAAGGGGGGTGTCAATAATATCTAATTATCTAACATCATAATTAATATTATTAATTACTCAGTCAACCCCTTTTACTTAGTCTAGTAACTAATCACATTATCAGGGATTTCAAACTTTGAATTAGAGATAATCTAGGAGTTGTTGCAATCTTTGTATATATATACCCATCTCTTCTTGTATATCGACACATTCAGAATATATACAATCGATACATTCAATTGCTTCAATTCTCTATATTCTTCATTCTCTATTTACAACACGACTAATGTTCCCATGTTTTTCATTTTTTGTTCTCTTTTGCTTACCTGAATCTTCTCTTGTAATCATTTTTATGATTTATTGATCAATCTTTGGAGGGCGTGCCTTGGCGCAATGGTAAACGTTGTTGTCGTGTGACTAAGAGGTCACGGGTTCGAGTCTTAGGAGCGGCCTCTTGCCAAATAAATTGGCAGGGGAAGGCTTGTCCCCAGTACACCCTTATGGTGGGACCCCTCCCCGGACCCTCGCTCAGCGGGGACGCGTAGTGCGACCGGACCGCCTTTTTATTGATCAATCTTTGGTGAAAATAAACGCAAATAAATGATGTTACAAGCCACATTTTGACGAATTTCATCATATTTCTGATATCACGTGCTTATATGGTTTCTCCCGGCTCATGGCTTGGAAATAAGATGAAACTCACCGAGGTAAGATTTATATGAACATTGATGTTGCAATTTCACAAATCACGTGATGGAAGTTTTTCTCCTTGATGATACTCTGTTGAAATTTCTTTCTCCAAATTGCAGGACATGCTCATATTGTGTGGACCTACAACTGAGTCTGATACACTGTTGCCTCCTCCGTTTCCACTTGCAAGTGATCATGATTTGGATTTAAATGTTAATACTCGGGAGCTCCATTCAACCAAGAAGTCCATCATTTTCCCTCGCTACTTTAAAGAGTGGAATGATCTCGTTAAGAGGATCGAAGGTACTTACTCAACCGTTTGGGAACATATGGGCATAACTGGTCTCGTTTACTTGTCGCTTCATGAGATTGCTATGGTTGCCACGATATTAGAGGGAGCTCTGAATTTTTGGTCGCCTCATTGTAACTCTTTGATTCTACCTCTCGGGCCTATGTCTATTACCTTGAGATACGTGGTGGCAATTACCGGGCTACCGATTTTTGGAGATGAAGTTCCGAGTCGGGTTACATATGAAGCTTTCCCGAATGTTGTAAATAAGGAAAATTTTACTGAAGATGATCATTTGGTTTTCATTTGGATTCTCTTGAGCCAATGGATTTTCGAGCCCATGGGATGTTCTCTGACTTTGGAAGTGCTCGTGATTGCTAAGGCATTGGTGATGGGGCAAAAACTCGCTTTAGGAACGATGCTACTGGCCAACACTTATCACCATTTGTCCATTGCGATGACAAATCATCCATTTTCCAAGTTGAAGGGAGGCTTGTGGCTCATCGAGCTCTAGCTCTTTGCTTATTTCCCTCAGTTTTCAATAGGAAATTACAGGCCCGAGTCTCAATTTCTAGGAATTGACATGTGCTACCGCTCTTATGACTTGAGTTTGAAAGAAGTGCTTCGCTATTTCCGGACTAGGATCCTTTCATCTCTCAATGACCTGCTCATTTGCTCAACTCGGGGTAATTCATACTTGCCTCTATGTGCCAGGACTTTCTTTCATGCTGCTAGTAAAGAGGATCGCCAGTGGTGGAAACTGTTTTGCTTGACACGGAAGCTGCATCACGGTACGTCTAAGACCCGAAGTTCACGAACATCGGCTATATGGATGGTCTTATATGCTCCTTGCTTATGGGCTCGATAATTTGGCTTGTTCCAAAGCATTCCTTGGCCTTTACCATTTCCCTCTAGTCAAGAAAGGCACGAGGCAAACGAGGATGACATCACGACTGCTCTAGCAGAGGATGAGACGGGTGTGGAGAGATCCAATGAGATAATTTTTCTTCATCCGGATTATCCGAGTTTTGATTTTTGGTGGAGCATTGTCTTTAACTCGTGTATGCCTCCTACTAGTAAACTTCTAGACTCTTAAGCTCTTTTTATTTTCCTTATTCTGTTTCTCACCTTTAATTTATATTTTTTTTTTTTTCATTTTTGCTTTTTTGACTTTTTAATTTTTTCAATTTCATCCTTCTATTCTAAAAATTCTCTTTTATTTGCTTTTGACAGATGCAAGTGGAAGTCCAGAGGAAGAATTGAGAACTCTGCGGCCTGTAATGACAACATTTCCCAATCCCACAGAGCAAATTACAAAAGTGACATCGAGTGGGCCAATTTATGACAGGAATATAAGGCGCTCGGGACGAAACCATAGGGTTGGTATTGGCTTCCATAACACCGACACCAATCATATCGACTTAACTGAAGATGAGCCGGCTCCTCAAGGTAATAGAATGAAAATGTCCCCTAGAACTTTGATCAAAGAGGAGAAAATGCTAATCGACATTCCAGTGATTTATGCTCGTGTGAATGAGCAATGTGAGGAAGAAGAGGATGTGGAAAGTGATGAGCGGGTGGAAGAAGTAGTCAATGAAGGAGAGGGAATCGAAGGAGCTGACCCTGGGATCCGTAAGATGGAAAACGAACCAAGTGAGAGTTCCTTTTTTGTTTATGACGATGGGGGGCTCATGAAGATGCCGAAAGGAGATAAAATGAAGATGTTGGTATCAAAAGAGTCATTAGTGACATCAACACATTGTCGACTTCTCCGACCTTCACTTTCAGTTCTATTGCTGCTGATTCTTCACTAATGCAACCCTCGGCAAGGACTCTTCTTCAGAGTTCTTCCTCCCTAAACATTCTGCTCAATTCACTTCCTTCCCAGTTTGGTCCCTTGTTTTTACTGTTTATAAATTATTTGCCTTCATCTTCTCACTCACTTCTTCTTAAACTTCTTGAACTGCATTGTTGGTTGTGTTGATGAATCTCAAATTTGTTGTTGATTTTTCTTGATGCTCCTGATTTTTAATCCAGATTTTTTTATTTGTTGTATATGACGAAATCTACTGCACCCATTTTATTTATTTTTTTAAAATTGTTGTTGTCCCGTTTATGCATGTTCCATGATGCTGAAATTTTGTCGATTGTGGCTTGCTTGTTGATGTCGAAAAATGTTTGTGTCTGGTATTTGTTTTTTCAACATGAGTTGAATTTTTTAAATCAAATCTTTTCTGTTTCAACTAAAGAATAGGTGCTGCCATTTTCTTTTTGCACTGCTATTGGCCCCGAAATTGCAAAATTGATTTGGCTCCTCTTCCTTGACACATAGAGATGCAAAAAATGATCCTGAAATTTAACCAAACCATTAGTTAATTTGCAACTCTATTTTTTATGTTGATTATTTTCTTGAGCTGCTCAATTTGGATTTAATTGAGTTGCTCTTTTTTCTTTTTCAGAAATCGTGTTTGACCGATGTTCGTCTTGATCCGGTTGAGCTTCAAGTCGAGAATCCATTTGATAATATGGATCTCTCATTTATGACAGAACATGTCCCCCCGACGTTTTTGAGTTTGGGTGCCACCCGTGATGCTTATGGTGTTATCTCAGATCTGATGGCGATTTGGCTGAGCAGTTGGAAGGGCGATCAAGTGGAGAGGGCCACAACTAGCTTTTTTGTGTTGATCTCGGCGAGCACCGATCCAGTTGAGGCTGCTAACTTGACCACTTTGAAGGACAAGATGATTTCTACTTTTGGTTCTTATTTCGAGAAGAATATGTTGACGGCTCAACTATCTTTTCAAACCAAAACTAGTTTAGCCGAAGTTAATAAGTACAAGGAGCAATATGCCAAGCTTCAAGCAGATCAATCACATGATCGAGATCGGATAGAGGCTCTTCGAGTCAAGAGGACTCGATTGGCAGAATTGGAGCAAGAAATGATCGTGATAAGAGTCGAGTGTGATGAGTTGGTGGTGTCTGGGGCTGATTATAGGGACACTTTGAGGCAGGTTCAAGGCGAAATGCAAAAAGAAAAGGATCGGTTGACTAGTCAAGTGGCTTTGATGCGGACTTGGCATGAGGAGGGCGAGGCGCACTACCGGGCAGCCATGGCAATTTATGATGAGTGGCACCGTGAGTCTCGAGCCGACATCACTTCATTGTCATCTTCTCTCCTAGCACCTTGATTTATTTTTGCTTATTATCGATACATTTTCATCGCGTGTTTTAGCGATTGCTTTATTTTTTGTTCTTTATTTTTTTGGCACAACTCTTTTATTATTCCTGCTTTTTATTTTTATTTTATTTTATTTTTTAGGACATGTAAACGGACTTTTGATTATTTCGTTTACTTCTTTTTGTCATGTTATTTTTCACATTCCTATATTATTATTATTTTAACAGATGCTTGATTGTATCCTAATATACTAATTATGCTAAAGATGTTAATTAATCAAACAAGAAAACTAACATAAGGAAAAAAATGATAACAACAAAACAAAAAAGATTAAACAATATTTAGTACCGCATTGAATGTTAACATTCGAGTCGTGTCTGATTTCGCGCATTTTATGCATTATTCGTTCCCAAATTCACTATGTCCCACATTGTTTGAAAATACTTTTTCAAGTATCTCCCATTAATGTATCTCCGATGAGGCTCTCCGTATAAACCTTTTAGCCAATATGCATTGCCCGATAAGACTTTATGAACTTGGAACGGTCCTTCCCAATTAGGCGACCACTTGCCTAACTCCGGATCTTTAGCACCAATTGGTAAAACCAATTTTCATATCAAATCACCTTCTTGGAAAGTTTTCTTTTTTACTTTTTTATTATACACATTTGAAACCTTCTTCTTTTGCACGAGAATATTGTCGAGAGCTTTTTGACGTTCATAGTCCACATCTTCTAACTCATGATCATGGCTTATAAATGATTGTCAGGTTCGAGCTCGTGTTGCAGCAGGGCCGGCCCAGGGCCCTGATTTTTGGGGCGCAGGCCCAGGGCCCATAAGTTTTAGGGGCCCCAAAAATAAATTTTTCATTTAGTATATATATATTAAAAAAAAACCTACCGTTGTGTGATTGTCTTCCGCGCTGCGTCTCCTCCCTTTTCATTCAGCGATTGTCTTCCGCGATCTCTGTGCGTCTTCTTCCGCGATCTCCTCTTTGCGTTGCATCTCTTGGTCTTGGTCTTCTTCCTCCTTCCTTCGTGCGTTGCTGCTGCTCCCTCCTAGCACCACCCACCTGCGTTGCTTTGCTACTCCCTCTCATCCTGGTAATTAAATTAATTTTGCTGCTGTTTGTATTTTTATATTTTATTCTTTTTTTTTTTATAAGTTTAATAATGTTTGTTTTACATTACATGATTTAGTTCAAGTTTTAATAATGTTTATATTTTTGCTGTTTGTTTTGTTTTTTTACATGATTTAGTTCAAGTTTTAATGATTTTGCTATTTGATTTTGTTCGATAAGTTTGATGTTTGTTTGATGTTGCTGTTTACATAATTTAGTTCAAGTTTTAATGATTTTGTTGTTTTTATTTTTGATTTTGCTGTTTGATTTTGTTAGATAAGTTTGATGTTTGATTTTGCTGTTTACATAATTTTAATTTAGTTCAAGTTTTAATGATTTTGTTGTTTATATTTTTTGATTTTGCTCAGGCAGGAGCATCATCACTGATTCACTGAATACTGATTAGCAAGTGACAAGTTATTAAAGTTTAGAAGAATCTGAGGGAACATCTTGTTATCAAGGTGTTATCTTTCTTCTTATATTTTATTTGAATTGTTCTTGTTCTTAAATCATAAGATGTTTTCTAAAAAGCATTTGTCCGGAAGTGAAAAAAGAAAAAAGAGAAAACGGTTAGATGTTTTAGTAAAATCACAACAAGGAGCTATTGATAAATTTATAGTTAAGAAGAAAGATTCGAATGAGAATCATAATGGGGAAGGTGCAACTAATGTGGACGAGTCAATAGATAATTTGGTTGAAAATGATATTAGTGACCATAATGCTAATGATTTGAGTGAGGTAAATGAGGTGTCTGAAAATCCCGATGTTGGTAAAGAACAAACAATCCATCCTTTTAATGATATTTATGATCCTAGAAATTGGGAAAGTCTTGATAATAAGGAAATGGACATTTTAGTTGAAATGGACCTATAAGGGAAGAGAATTTGAGTTTTCCTTTAGATAAGTTGTCTAGACATTTTTCATATGCCTTATACTCTAGAAAACTTAGCAATGGTGAGATACGTGATAGAAAGTGGTTGGTTTATTCTAAACATGTTGATAAAGTTTATTGTTTTTGTTGTAAATTGTTCAAATCTAGTACGAACAAATCTTCGTTAGCAAATGATGGATATAATGATTGGAAGCATCTTGTTGAGAGACTTAGACAACATGAGAATAGTATTGAACATATGACTAATATGAATACTTGGAATGAATTAAGAGTTCGATTGGATAAGAGCGTAACAATTGATAAAAACTTGCAACAAGAGGTTATGAAAGAGAAAGAACGTTGGAGACAAGTTTTAGTTAGAATCCTTTCTATTGTGAAATGTCTTGCTAAACATAATATGGCATTTAGAGGTTCTAATGAAAAGTTATATCAAGATAGCAATGGCAACTTTTTAGGATTGATTGAAATGATTGCGGAATTTGATGTTGTAATGCAAGATCATGTACGACGTATTGAAAATCGTGAAATTCACTATCATTATCTTAGACATAAAATGCAAAATGAGTTAATCTCTCTTTTGGCACAAAATGTTAGAAATTCTATAATCAAAATAATCAAAGAAAGCAAATACTTTTCCATTATTCTTGATTGTACTCCTGATGTGAGTCATCAAGAACAAATGACTTTAGTAGTATGATGTGTTAATATGTCCGGTAAGAAAATAAAAATTGAGGAGTACTTTCATGAGTTTCTAAAAGTGGATGATACAACTGGGTTAGGGCTTTTTAATAAACTTTTAGAAGTGTTGAAAGGTCTTGATCTTAGTGTTGATGATGTGAGGGGTCAAGGTTATGAAAATGGTTCAAATATGAAAGGAAAACACCTAGGAGTCCAAACTAGGGTACTTGAAATTAATCCTAGAGCTTTATATATGCCTTGTGCTTGCCATAGTCTTAATTTTACTCTTAGTGATATGGCTCATTCTTGTGTTAAAGCTATTTATTTTTTTGGGGTTATTCAACGTATATATTCATTACTTTAAAGATGGCAAGTTTTTCTTGATAATGTTCCTGGTTTAACTTTAAAGTCTTTGTGCAATACTCGTTGGGAGAGTCGGATTAAAAGTGTGAAACCTATTAGGTTTCAAACTCCTCAAATTAAATTGGCTTTGGAGGAATTAAAAAAAAATTGTGATGATGCCAAATCAAAGAGTGATGCAGATAGTTTAGTAGATGCCATAGAGAGTTTTGAGTTTTTGCTTAGTATGGTTATTTGGTATGAAATCTTGTTTGCTATTAACATGGTAAGCAAGAAATTACAATCTAAATCTATGTGCATTGACTCTACCATGAAACAGTTAGAAGGTGTAATATTATTTTTACAAAAGTTTAGAGATGAAGGATATGAATCTTGTTTGAATGTTGCTAAAGGTGTTGCTTTTGATATGGATGTGGAGCCTATTTTCCCAACAAAACGTCGGATTACTAGAAAAAAACAATTTGATGAGAATGATTATGAAGAGGAAATTAAGACTCCCCAACAGTTATTTAAAGAAGAGTATTTTTTGATTGTTGTGGACATGGATTTAGTTTCTTTAGAAAGTAGATTTGAGCAATTAAAATATTTCGAAAGCATTTTTGGATTTTTATTTAATTCAAAAAAATTGAAATCATTAGATTGCGATGATTTAAAAAATTGTTGTGATAATCTTCACTCTATTTTTTCCCATGACGGTGTATCCGATTTTGATTTAAATGATTTTTTTTCTGAATTGAAAGTATTGCAAATTACTTTGCCATCTGATGAATTAATGTCAACTATTCAAATTCTGGAGTTTGTTAAAGCCGCAGATTGTTATCCAAATGTTTCTATTGCTTATAGGATTTTATTAACTTTGCATATGACTGTAGCATCAGCTGAACGAAGCTTTTCAAAACTAAAGTTAATAAAAACTTACTTGAGGTCATCAATGTCTCAAGAAAGGTTGAGTGGTTTAGCAATTTTGTCTATTGAGAAAGAAATTTTAGGAACTATGGATGTTGATATTATCATTAATGATTTTGCCTCTCGTAATGCTCGGAGAACTAAACTTTTTTAATTATTTGCATACTTTGTTTTGTAGGCAATTAAAGATGATATTCAAGGTTGGAAAAGAGTTAGAAATTGAAGAATATCAACATAGAGACCGTTCTTTAGTGGTTTAGAATATTTTGAAGTTGTATTTTTTAACAATATTGATTTTGTTTAGCACATTTTAAAATTACAACATGTGTTTGAGGGTTGTTAGGGGGTGCCAACCTAGTTGGGATGTCCGACAACCTCTATTTCAACTTTGAAAGAAATTTTATTTTTAGAAATTTGGTATTAAAGGGCATAACACACAGTGAAGGTACTACAACTTCAAGTGGTAAAATTACATCATGACCAAACGTTAGGAAAAAAGGACTTACCTCGGTAGCTCGTATTTTGGACGTTCTCATTGCCCAGAGTGTCTCAAATATAATGGTATGTCAATCTCTTGGGTTCTCTTCGAGCATTTTCTCGAAGATTTTGATGAGAATTTTATTTAATGCCTCAGCTTGCCCATTTGCTTGTGCGTAGAATGAAGTCGAATGGATCAACTTAATCCTGTATTTATCCATGAAGTTTTTCAACTCTTCACATCGGAATGCTAGTCCTTGATCCGTAGTGATTGACTTTGGATACCAAAACGGTGGATTAAATTCTCTTTGATAAAGCGAATTACATCCTTTTTATCAACTCTCTTCATGGGTAAGGCCTCGACCCACTTGGAAAAATAATATGTTGCTACTATGATGAAGCAATGCCCTTTTGACGAAGCCGCAAATATTTTCCCAATTAAATCGATTGCCCAACCACGAAATGGCTAAGGCTTGACTACCGAATGCAATTCTTCTGCGGGAACACGTTGAACTTGGCTGTACATTTGACATTTCTTGCAACCTTTTGCATATGTCATGCAATCTTTTAAAATTATAGGCCAAAAATAATCGTGCCTATTGATGAGCCATCTCATCCTCCTTCCTGATTGATGTGCACCGCATATGCCTTCGTGGACTTACTTCATTACCTCCATTGATCTTGGAAATCCGAGGCATTTTACCAACATTCCATCGTAGCTCTTTCGATACAAATCACCTGCCAAAAGCATATAATTCTGAGCTTGAACTCGAAGTGAATACTTTACTTTGTTGGACGTGTTCTCAAGGTAGTCGATGAGTGGCTTCCTCCAATCTTGGGCCAAATTAGCGTCAATGTTAAATGACTCGAGTTGGATCTTTCTTTTGGAGATTGACAGGTGGCCTTGGCATTTGATGAGAATCATTTTGTACATGGTCTCCCTCAAAATTCTCACCCCTGAAGCAATTTGAGCGAGCTCGTTAGCTTCCCAATTCTTGCTTCTCAGAATGTGTTCGAGTTCAACATTATCGAATTCCTCCAAAAGTTGTACCTTGAATGCAAAATATGAAGTTAACGATAAACGTGCACATTTATATTCTCCGGTCAAATGTCGGATCACCAATTGCGAATCTCCATAAATTTTTGACTTCTTTGGCTCCGAAGTCAATGAGAATCTCGAGTCCGATAATCAAGGCTTCGTACTCTGCTTGATTATTTGTGCACTCGAAATCTAAGTTGACGGACAAAATAGTTTTTGCGCCAGTAGGAGAGGTAATGACTACACCTACTCCATTGGAGTTATCCGTACTTGAACCATCGAACCTTAAGGTCCATGATTTCTTTCGTACCATATGAATTGGGAGCTCCATCTCTTCGGGATATCAAAAATTTGAGGGGTGGTCGGCTACGAATTCTGTAATCGCCTTTTCTTTTTCCAATGTATGTGGCAAATAAATTAGTGTGAACTCTGCCAATGCTATAATGACCATTTTCCAATTCTTCCGGAAAAAATATGCTGATTTAACATGTACTTGATCAAGTCCGTACTTGCAATCACGTACACCCCTTGAGCAAATAATGACGCAACTGCTGGGCTTTGGAGAGTTATAGATCTACTTCAATGATGATTCTCATGATTCCCATTACCTTCCCATAAGTTAAAGAAGGAACATGGGTGAGTTAGGAGCTGGAAAAATGGAGTTAAGGCCGTGAAATACGTTCCTGAAATGTGTAGACAAGTTCAATCCCATTTTTCAGCAGTGGTGCTCTCTGAAAAATTCTAACGGCTTCGTTACAGCTCAGTTTTGCTCCGTTTTTGACATTCTAGAAAGCTAACATTCTGAACTTTCTGAAAAAATATTGACTGCCCGATATTTCACTATTTTGAGGTCCATTTTCATTGTCGAAGTTTCTGGACGGGTTGCTGAAAAAATGGTGCAAATTTACCCCTGATTTTTATTATTTCTTTTCTTTTCTTTTTTATTTCTATTTTTTTATAATAATCTTTTGATATTATTTTCTATTTTTTATCACATTTTTATTTTGTAGCAAAATGAATTAAATTAAAACAAAATAACTATGGAGTAAAAATTATAACATATGCTAAAACACAAAAAGTTAAATTAGCCCCCAACAGATAGCATATACATAAATCTATCATCTAATATCCTATTAAAATGGAATGATAGTATGTTGCTTGATGTAAGGTTAGCAAAAGTGCATCTGACTCAGAATTTATACACACGAATTGGTACTATACAAACCTCTAGTTGGAAAACCACTTCATGGATTGAAGTCCCTTTTGCTCTACTTTCGATATTCACTATTGCAAGAGGATATTCACTATTGCACTACGCGTCCCGCTGAGTGAGGGTCCGGGGAGGGGTCCCACCACAAGGGTGTACTGGGAGCAAGCCTTCCCCTGCCAATTTATTTGGCAAGAGGCCGCTCCTAAGACTCAAACCCGTGACCTCTTGGTCACACGACAATAACGTTTACCGTTGTGCCAACGTTTACAGGAGATAGTGCCTCAAAATTAAAAGATAAACATGTTTCAAAAAGTTGCAGATCCATAAGTTATTGCCTTTGTGATGGTAATTATTGAATCATCCATCTTTGAAGGTGAGAGATATCATGGTATTACCTTAAAAGACTTTGTATTATATGTCCCTAAAAATGGTCTTTAGTAATATCACTCTTTTTTCAGCGAAAGAGTATATGCCCTGCTATGTTCCACACTTTTAATCAACGTGTGTGACTTAGCAGTTAATGACTTCTTAAATGTTAGCAATAATTTAAACACATTGAAGGAAGAATGACATTTTGAAACATGACTAGTAATACAACTTATTATAGAAAACCATGAACGTAATAAAGCTTATACCTGAAGAACCAAAAATGTTGAAGGCAAGGTGGAGAATTCACTGCAGCTCTAGAAGTGAATGCCTGAGCCAACCTCTCAAGTTCACTGTTTATTAATTCATCATCAAATCCATATAAATAGCCCCTTTATTATTCTATAGAACAAACCTCAGTCATATTGCATATAGAAAAAATAACAGCAAGAGACAACTAAAGAAAGATAGAGAACAAAATCAGCCATTTCAGACCACCAACTTTTATCTCTATCCCATAATCCATCGTGTAGATCAGTAGATGACATAATATACATGTGGGAAATAATGGATCACATGAATTTGAGAGGCGAAAATCAAGATTGTAAGATAGTTAAAAACAAATTATAAGAACTCAAATTGAGAAGCCCAAAGAGCATTAATTTACAAAGACCTTAAAAACACATTATAGTTGAAAGAAGTTGTCTTCACTTGAACCAAATTATTTAACAATTTAAATATTTAAAGAAAAACAATCCCACATTGATTCCCAATATTGGACAGCTAATAACCCGCTGAAATTATAATGTGTAGTTATTTTCATGTTCAAATTGGTTTTGGAGATCATAATATGTAACTTACTTATTAACCATCAAAAGTTGCCGTTATAGATATAAGAAAAATAAAAACACAATAAAAAATGGTGAATAGCTGAGAAAAGACAATTGAAGGTCTAGATCAAAAAATAAAGGTGTACAATTTTTTTTAGCAAAAATAGACTTCAATATTTGCATTGAAAGCATTGGATTGACGGTGAAACACAAAATAGCAAAGAGAAGAAACAATTCAAAATTTACAAAAACAGAGGAACAAAGTAAACCCAAAGCAGTGGAGAAAAGATAGAGATAGCAAAAAGTGATGTCGATTGAGGACAAACAAAGAAACTCTTATCTTTAAATTGGATGTTAAACATTAAGAGAATAGTGATGGTTGAAGGAATAGAAAGGAGAAGCACTATCAGAAAACCCATGAGAAATATGAGTTGAAGACCCGGCAGCCAACAGGAAGTTGCTGGATTTTTTTCCCACCACTGGAGTTGAAAACCAAGAAACCTAAGCCCCTCCATTGATGTTGCTGTTTGTAGAAGATAAAGATTAGAGGGTCTGTTTTGTAATTTTCGTTTCCTATTCTCTAGACAAAAAACGGCGTCGTTTTATTTAATGAGCAAAACGACGTCGTTTCTTTAAGTGGAAATTGCAACAAAAAAACCACCTGATATTCCCTGTAAACAAATCCCTAACGGGGCGTTTGGTATTCTATTAGGATAGGGATAAGGATAAAGGTTGGGATAGGGATAATGATAAATGGTTGGGATAAGGATAAAAATATGATAGTCGAGAATTATTATTCAATGTTTGGTACGTGGTATAAGGATAGAGATAAAATAATACATTTTACTATTTTAACCTTATTTAAACTACATAACATTAATTTGAGGGATAAGATGTGTTGGTCCCTTATAACGTGACAAGTTAGTTCCAAGGGGGGGGGGGGGATAGGAACTATTTAAAATTTTGTCCGTTAAGGCTGACTTCTTTTCTTATGAAAAGGTTTACACAGCGTCACTAAGTAGATTCAAGACACAAGCTTAGTCAACTTGTGACTAAGTCTGCTTCTTTACTTGAGTCAGGAAATAACACTTAGAGTCTATTCCTGAACTCAGCTTCTTAGTAAACTTAACTCAGCGTGAGTTTTTTACTTAGTCAGTTTTCATAGCAAGCAATATATATTAAAGGAGTTTAAGGGTTAGAAAGATATTACTCAGCAGACTTATCCTGGTTCGGCCTCTCCGCCTACGTCCAGTCCCCGGAACTCGTTCTGAGCTTTTTGAATTCTCTACTGAGCTCTTTAAAGGTAGAGCACGAAATCTTTTACAAATAGAAGCTGAGTATAACAAGAGTACCTTCCTCTATACCTTTACTCACTCCTATATCTAACGCTGAGTACTATAACCAAGTACTCAGCCTCTCCTTTCTATTCTTCTAGAATTGATAAAGGGTTTGTCCTAAACAACAATTGCTAAGACACTTTAGACGATTGAAAATCACTCTAGACTTTTACACAATAATATGGAAATTGGTGTAAGGTATTTGCTTTGCTTTTCTCACAGAATCTTCGAGTATGAATTTGGTCAGCGTTTCGACTACTTGAAGTTCTGCATGGATTGAAGCAAATGGATGGCCTTTATATAGTGACACTTGAGGCACCTGGTCATTTCGAATTTCGAAATAACCGTTGGAGGGAAACGACTTCCTGTCGTTGTCACTTTGGGCGTGCTCAGCGTCGTTGGCCAATAGGATTCATGCATCTTCTGTCTTCGTCAGTCTTCGGCAGAATGTTTCGACATTTAAGGAAAAGTCCACGAGACAGCTTTCTGCGCCTTATGAACTTTTCCCAAAGTAGAAATACTTTGTCTAGAATTTGAACATTGTCTGCCGCTGTCCAGACTACTTTGTCATCCAACTCAGCAACTTCTACTTGAAGCTTTTGCCACGAAGGCTTCTCGATCCTTCTCTTGCTGAGTCGTCGTTTTAGTTGATACAGCTTCGTTTTGAACTCTTGGGCCGAATGGTCTTGATGTGTTGATTTGGGCTTGACTTCCACTTTATGGGCCTTTGGGCTTTTTAATCTCAATGTATTATAAACAATTAAACTCAACATTGAACAAACACATTAGTGTAATAAATCAAAACATTTAAATTTAATGTGTTAGAGTATTTTTATCATTACTTAAATAATTTTGTCAAATCAAAACATTTAAATTTAATGGCAGCTTGAGTTAGGCGTCTAGAAAATGCCTTTAGCTTTCGCGTGCTTTCATTCATTCTGTCGAAGATTGGAACACCCTCATCCACAATGGCTCGAGGAATTCCGATAGATGCAGCACTCAACATACTCAAAACATATGCTTGAGACTTTCCCACCCAGTGTAAGGTTTCAGAGAGCATTGCAAAAGCTTGATGAAACATCTTTAGTAAAGACGAATCAAAATACTCACGCTGAGCGTTGGAGTGACGAAGGTGGTTGAAGGTGACTCGAGAGTACTTCAAGATCTCATTTGTCTTGAGCTGGTCAGTGTCCATCTTTTGTTTGCTTAAGTTCAGCATGCGCACAGCCTCGCTGAGTTGTTCAATGGAGCATTGAGAGTAGGAAGAGAGTTGGTGATTTGTCTTCTCTTGCTCAGTATGAAGCTGGCTGAAGAGATGTTGTACTTCAGCAGAAGTGGTATATGCTGAGTTCGCAGCTGATAATTGATGAATCTCCCCTTGCAGTGAGTTTATATGGTTGGCCATGGTCAGCTGGAGTTCGGCCAGCTTTGCTATAGAGTCTTGCCTGGGTTGTTGAGATTGGAGGGATGTCATGACACTCAAAAGATCCTTCAGACCTTTGATCTTAGTAAGAAGCTGAGTGACAAATGAAAGTGGAGTTGTCTCAACATTAGTAGACCTAGCGGCATTGGTACTTGATTGATGGAGGTCCTAGATAAGAGCTTGAGCGGAGTCAACAATTTTTCGACCAGACTCAGAGGCATTGAGGTAGCTAAAGGATCCATCTTGTGTTGGCCCAGATGCTGGAGGAGGAGTAAAACGAATAGAGGCGTTGTTTGGTTCTGCTCAACATTAGAAGGCCCAGCATTATCAGCGGCTGGCCTGGAATTGAGATTGTTAGTAGAAACTGACTGAATCTGATTCTAATCATTGAGTGGGGGAAGTGGAGGATCAGCAGAAAGTGTTACTTGCTCAGGGTCAGGTAGAAGCTGAGTTGATTGTGGAAGCTGAGTAAGTTCAGTGTTCACCTGAGCAGGTAATTCCTTGGCTTGCTCAACGTGTTGAGGAGCGGAATCTGTTGAAACACCTTTCCACAAGATTTTGATTTGACAAAATCATCCATGATTAAGAGGCAATTAAATTTAGATGCTTTGATTTAATTATACTAATATGTTTGTTAAATATTGAGTGCAAAAATATATAAAGTAAAGACAGGACAAAAGTCAGCACAAACGAAGCTGAGTAGAAAGGAACTCAGCATGACAGAATAGAAGCTGAGTGGAGTTAAAATTCAGAAGCAAAACGAAGCTGACTAAAGTTGAAGACTTCTACTGGAGCGGTTAAACAGAACGGAGCTGACCTTGAAGGAACTTAGCATGAACGTTGAACATTCGAAAAGAACAAACGAAGCTGAGTAACAGTCAGGACAGCATGAAGGATCCGTTCACTAAAAGACGAAGTCTGCCAATCTTCTGCACCAATAATTGGAACCTCGAAGACACCTAAAAGACTAATTCCAAGAGTCATGGGACGTTGGATTATTGGAAACAGACAACTGGCACAAACAAACAAACCAGACGCTAGAAGACAAACCTGACGCCTGAAGAAAACAGAGAAAGGGAATGGAGGTGCAGTCTGAATCTTTCTAGAGATTGTTCCCCAAAAGAGCCGTTTTGATAGCAACGGTCAAGACATTTCAAAACAATCAAGACCACAGATTTTCTTCTATAAAAGGACAATCGAAGAACTTAAAATAAAGAGAAGCATCAAAAAGAAAAATACAAGAGAGAAGGTTTCAAAAAGCACTCAAATACAAAAAGGAATCTTACACCGACGTTTCTATTCTATGTGTAAAAGATAGATTGAGTTGTAATCATCTAAAGTGTTCTTTAGTTCAAAAAGGAACAAGACTGTGATCAATAGGAATATTGAGAGTGTAAAGATGAGTGCTTGGTTGTAAGCATTTCAGTAGTAGAGAAATCTAGGTGCTGGGTTGTAGCACTTAGTAGGAGTTGAGTAGACGAATAGAGGAAGGTACTCTTGCATATTCAACTGCCTTGTAATTGGTTTGTGCTCTACCATTAAAGAGCTCAGTATTGGATTCAAAAAGCCCGGAGGACTCTGGGGACTGGACGTAGGCAGAGAGGCCGAACCAGGATAAGTGATACTGAGTAATCTCTAAACTCTCTCTTATAACTGCATTTGTTGTTTGCTTTATTTACTCAGCATATAAATTGCCTAAGCTGATCCTGAGTAAGTAAGTGGTGCTGAGTTAGAAGCTGACCTCCAAGAGTGTCAATTCCTAACTCTCAAGGAAACAACTTTGGTCAACATCTGACTAAAGCTGTCCTGTGATATATCTCACCAAGCTGACCAAAGGCTGAGTTAATAAACTCTCAATATAACTTCTGGTCAGGTCAATTAAAACACGAAAAAGTTATATTAGTTCCTAACCCCCTCCTTGGAACTAATTACCAGGGACCAACAAGTGGTATCAAAGCAAAAGCTCACTACTCAAAGATTTAACAATCTTGAGCTGATCCCTAAAAATGGGTGAGAATAGCACTCGTTTCCTTCCTGGAAACCAAACAACACAGATACTCCCTGAGGGATTATCAATCACTAGACCACCCCTATTCTTTGGATCAAATTATACATTTTGGAAGAATAGGATGAAGAACTTTATTCAAGCCACAAACATGAGTGCATGGCTTGCAATTGTTCAAGGTCCACATGTTCCATACAAAACTATTAACAATGAGAAAATTGTTAAAAGCGAGGCTGAGTGGACAGAGGATGACCTCAGAAAACTACAAAATAATGCTTCGGCTATAAACATGCTTCACTGTGCGTTAGATGTTGCAGAATACAATAAGATTTCAGGTTGTGAGTCAGCACATGAGATTTGGAAGAAGCTTGAAGTAACCTATGAAGGCACAAGCAAAGTTAAGGAGTCTAAAGTCAATCAACATATGAGACTCTACGAACTGTTTGAGATGAAGGAGAATGAAGACATCTCAGAAATGAACGCAAGGTTCACAAACATTATAAATGAGCTAAAAAGGCTTGGAAAGAACTTCACTGAAGAAGAACAGGTAAAGAAAATTCTGAGAAGTCTGCCCAAGAGCTGGCAAGCAAAGAAAACAGCCATAGAAGAAGCTCAAGACTTGACTACCTACAAATATGATGAGCTGATCGGATCCTTGCTGACCCATGAAATCTCTATGAAAAACTTTGAAGCCAAAGAGAAAGAAAAATCAGAAGATAAGAAACAAAAATCCCTTGTCATGAAAGCTGACTCAACTGAAGCGGAGTCAACTGATGATGAGGAATTGGCCATGTTCACCAGAAAGATGAAAAAGCTGTTCAGGAGAAATGATAGAAATGGCAAAAGATCATTTAGAAGAAATGATAAGTCCAAAGCTGAGTCAAGTGACAAGTACAAGAAGGACAGCTCGAAATCTGTCACATGTTTTGAGTGTCATCAAACCGGGCACATCAAGTCAAGTTGTCCCAATCTCAAGAAAGAGAAGAAGGGAAGCAAAAAGGCTATGGTAGCCACATGGAGTGACAGTGATGAATCAACATCATCTGAAGCTGAGCAAAATGAAACAGCCAACATATGTTTTATGGCAGATGATGGAGCTGACCAATCCCAATCTGAGCATGCTGACCTTTCTGATGAAACTGACCAAGAGAATCACAACAACGAGGTAACATCTTTACTTTTGCTTAGAAATGAAATGGTAAATGCCCTGAGTGACTTATATACACTAACTAAGAAGTGTAACAAAAAGATTAAGGCACTCAGCAGGCGCTATGATGAGATTGAAGAGGTCAAGCTGAGTGACCTCCGATATCTTCTCCAGGACAACTCTGACTTGCATACCAACATGCAAATCTTACATAAGTTTGTCACGGAGGTTCAATCTGAGTCAAAGAAACTTAGAAAGGATATCACAACATTATAGAGTCAAGGGAAGGGCTCAAACAGAAATAAAGCCCATGCTGAGTATGCAAATAATAGTCAGCATAAGCAAGTCACTCAATGTGAATGTTGTGGAAAAAGGGGGACGCACAAAGGATGTGTGTTGGCATAACAAGCGGACTGTCCAATGTGACTTCTGCGGAAGAAAAGGGTATACCACAAAAGTATTTTGGCATGCCCAACACAATAATGCTGACTATACTCAGTTCAACCCGCAAAGGGTATCTTTTTGTGACTTCTGTGGTAAACCAGGTCACACCGTCACAAGTTAAAATATGACTTTGCACCTGTCTATACTAACAAGAAAGGACCCAAAAGGAATTGGGTACCTAAAAATGAATAGTTTAAACTGCAGGTCAACTTGACATGCGTGGAGAAGTCAAAACTATGGTATATAGACAGCGCATGCTCAAGGCATATGACAGGTGATGAAACTCAGTTCATCACACTAGAGCTTAAACGAGGTGGAAGTGTAAGCTTTGGAGACAACAAGAAGGGTAAGATAGTCGACTCAGGTACTATCGGAGGTAACCCAACTATTGAGTCTGTCTCCTTAGTTAAAGGTCTCAAATACAATCTGCTGAGTGTAGCTCAGCTTTGCAAAAGCGGCAGAAGGGTTGTATTTGATGATACTAAGTGTCAAATACTCGAGGGAAATACAAATGAATTAATTTTAACTGCCCCTCGTGTAGAAAATGTATACATGTTAAACTTGGAAAAACAGTTTTCTAAAAATATATGCTTAGTGTCTAAAGAGGACAACTCCTGGCTATGGCATAGAAGACTTGGGCATGTTAGCATGGACCTTCTTGCCAAATTAGCTAGAAAGCAATTAGTTGAGGGATTACCCAAATTAAAGTTTTAAAAAGATCAACTATGTAAAGCCTGTCAGCAGGGTAAACAAACTAAAAAGTCGTTTCATAGCAAAAATATCGTCTCAACCAAAAGGCCGTTGGAATTACTACACCTGGATCTTTTCGGACCTATCCAGCCACTCAGCTTGGGAGGTAAGAAATTTTCTTTGGTTATTGTAGATGATTTCTCTCGGTACACTTGGATCATCTTGTTGAGTAGCAAGGATGAAACCTTTGAGATGTTCACCACATTGATCAAAAAGCTTGAAAATGACAAAGACCTAAAAGTAGCTCACATTAGAAGCGACAATGGTGGAGAATTCAAAAACCAACAGTTTGATGAATTATGTGAAACCTGTGGTATTGACCACAACTTCTCTGCTCCTAGAACACCTCAACAAAATGGGGTTGTTGAAAGGAAAAATAGAACCATTGTCGAAATAGCTAGGACAATGCTGAGTGAAAATAGGCTTCCAAAGTACTTCTGGGGTGAAGCTGTTCACACGGCATGTTATATACTAAATAGGGCTCTAGTCAGACCTATACTCAAGAAAACCCCATATGAATTTTGGAAAGGTCGAAAGCCCAACATTGGATACTTTCGTGCCTTTGGGTGTAAATGTTTCATACTCAATACAAAAGACAATCTTGCTAAATTTGATGCTAAAGCTGATGAGGCGATCTTTTTAGGGTACTCAACAAACAGTAAAGCATATAGAGTATTTAATAAAAGAACCCAGATTATAGAAGAGTCTATACATGTTGAGTTCGATGAAACTAACCCTACAGGTAAGTCAGCTCAGCCTGAAGAAGATGAACCAGGCTCAGCTTCCGCTGATCAACCAGAAGCCACAGTGTCAAACATACAGGAGCTGACCCAAGGTAAGCAAGAAATTGAAATATCATTTGCTGACCAATCTATTCCTGTAGAGATTGTAGAAACACCTCTTCCAAACAACTCAACAATGCCCAAGGAAATAAAGATCCCAATAGGTCATACAGAACAAGCCATTCTTGATGCCGCCAACAACAAACTAATGACCAGGGATCAACTTAGAAAATACCTCAGCAATGTTGCATTCGTATCAATACATGAACCAAAGAACCTTGCTGATGCTGAGCAAGATGAATATTGGATCAATGCTATGCAAGAGGAGCTTGACCAATTCACCAGAAATGAGGTATGGGATTTAGTACCTAGACCTATGAATCAAAAGCCCATAGGAACCAAGTGGGTCTTTAGAAATAAGCTAGATGAACATGGAAATGTGATTAGAAACAAAGCCCGACTTGTAGCCCAAGGCTATAGTCAGCAAGAGGGTATAGACTATGGAGAAACATTTGCTCCTGTTGCTAGATTAGAAGCTATACGTATATTGTGTGCCTATGCCAGTTACATGAATTTTAAACTATACCAAATGGATGTAAAAAGTGCGTTTCTTAATGGCTTTATAAACGAAGAGGTATACGTTAATCAACCTCCTGGATTTGAAGATTCAAAGTTTCCAAATCACGTTTATAAACTCAAAAAGGCCCTGTACGGCCTAAGGCAAGCTCCAAGAGCTTGGTATGAGAGGTTGACCAACTTCCTGCTGACCAGGAACTATGTCAGGGGAAAAGCTGACACAACCTTGTTCATTAAGAAAAAGGGTAAACATACCCTACTTGCACAGATATATGTTAATGATATAATCTTTGGTGCCACTGACGAATCTTTGTGCAAAGAATTTAGCCAACAGATGCAAACTGAGTTCGAAATGTCCATGATGGGTGAACTCAACTTCTTCCTTGGACTCCAAATCAAGCAAGGTAAGAATGGCATATTTATAAGTCAGTCTAAGTACACCAAAGAAATGTTAAAGAAATTCAGCATGGAAGATTGCAAACCAATATCAACCCCCGTGGGTACTGATACTGTCCTATGCAAGGATGAAAAGAGTAAGTCGGTTGATAGTAAACTCTATCGAGGTATGATAGGTTCATTACTCTATCTCACTGCTAGTAGACCAGATATTCAATACTCAGTATGCTATTGTGCTAGATATCAAGCTGACCCCAGGGAATCACATCTAACTGCTGTAAAAAGGATTTTTAGATACTTGCAAAGCTCAGTTGATGCAGGTCTATGGTATCCAACCTCAAATGACTTCACGTTCATTGGATATACTGATGCTGACTACGGACGAGATAAGCTAGAACGAAAAAGTACTTCAGGAGGATGTCATTTCCTCGGAAGCTGTCTAGTATCCTGGTTTAGCAATAAGCAATCATCCGTTGCTCTGTCTACAACTGAAGCTGAGTACGTGGCTGCTGGAAGCTGTGTTGCACAAGTCCTATGGATAAAGCAACAGCTTGAGGATTACGGAGTCAAAACAAAGACAATAGAGATCAAATGCGACAACAAAAGTGCCATCGATCTATCTAAAAATCCAGTCCAACACAGCAGGATGAAGCATGTTAGCATAAGGCATCACTTCATCAGAGACCATGTACTAAAAGATGAGATCAAGCTGACCTACATGCCAACAAACGATCAGCTTGCAGATATCTTCATAAAGCCCTTGGCACGAGAGCAATTCAACATACTAAGGGAAGCAATTGGTATGTCAAATCCACTCTAACTAAATCTGTATTGAATGATTGACATGTGAGTGACACTTTGAATGATTGTGCAAATGCCATGTTGAGTAAAATATCTGTTCCCTACTAAGCTTAAAAATGAAAAAGCCACCCTATGCATACATATTGAGTAACGATACTGAGTAGGCGTAAAAGTTGAGTAAACATCCCATGCTGAGTAGATAAACAAAATCACTCTATGCTGAGTAAATACACATGCTGAGTATGTAACTTATGCTGAGTCAATAAAAGATAGAAAAGTTGTCTTCACAAACGCTAGGCACTCAATATCATGGACGCTTCGAATTTCAGCGTAACCTAGCAAAAACCCACTCGTGTAAAGTGAACCTACACGTGTAACCACTGACACATTGGGAAGACGCACATTAATGGCAAAAACCCATGCGCCGAAGATGTCATAATTGACAGAATGTCTGTCGATTGAACGTCCCTAGGAGAAAAATGGCTAGATAATGATTTAGGGTCTTTATAAATTTATATAAAAATAGAAAAACCCCCACTCGTCATTCCTTACGTTTGTAATCCCTGAAATTCAATCTTCTTCCTCTCTAAGAACTTCAAAATCGTCAAAAATGTCTCCCAGCAAAAAAAAAACCCCCAAAAGCTCAAAACACAGACAAACCCACTGACCACGCGGGTCCTTCAATAGAAAGGGAGAGGACGATGATCAAGGTCCACTCAAAAGTTAACAATCTGGAGGTGTTAAAATGCCGATGGTTCTCTCCAAGCTTCGTATCGTCTGAAACGCCATTCTGCGAATGGATCGAGAAAAACAACTGGAAAAGTCTCTTTTCTCTTCCAGGAACAACCTACCCCAGGTTAGTTCGAGAATTCTACTCGAATTTACGGGTTGATGCAGACGACTCTGATTATTTGGAGACCACTGTGAAAGGTCAGAAAATCGTCATAACCCCTGCTTATCTAGCCACACTGTTAGAGATACCAGACAAAGGAATCCAATTTAGAACAACAAAGGAGAAGATACCAAAAGCCACATCTGAGAAGCTAAAGGGGTTCTGTAAACCCAAAGATCATAAAGGGGAAATACCCAGTACCTGTATGGGTAAAGAACAAAAGATGGTCCACTTCATGCTGACTAACTTCATCTTTCCCAAACTCAGCTCTGCCTCCTCCGCATCAAACTTCGAACAGTGCTTTATCTGGCACATGTTGACCTGCACTCCATTCAATCTTCCCGTGTTTCTAGTTGGAGCATTTCAACGAAGCGGTAAGAAACTACGTTTGGGTTCACTTATTACGAAAATTATACAGGACAAGCAAATAGAAACCGTGGATGAGACGAGTTCATTGGGAAGTGAAATCACTGCTGTCCTACTAAATGGACTATTGTATAATCAACCCTTGAAGGGGTATGAAGGAGCTGGAGATGCTGAGGAAGATGAAGAAGCTGAGCAACCAGAAATAGAACCTGAAGCTGAGTCTGCAAAAGATGTTGAGGCTCATACTGAGTCACCTGAGACAGTTCAGCCTGAAAAAGGGAAGAAGAGGAAGGTTGTAGAAACTTGCTCCAAGGACATTCATTCTGTTCCAAAGAAAGTAAGGCTTTCATCAAGACAGAAAGCTAAATCTAACAAGGGTAAGGAGCATGTTGAGAAAAGAAAGAGGCAAGAAGAGCCTGAGGCTGAGCACGAAGAAATTCCTGAAACCCCTTTAAAGAAGAAGAAAAAGGGTAACTCTTTAAAGATAGTAGAAGCTGTCCCACTAGCCTCCACTCAACCTGAAGGTCATGAGATTGACCAAGAAAAGGAAGATGAGCAACATGTTGAGCACCAACAAGTTAATACTGAAGAAGAAGAACACCCCAATGATGATGCTGAGCAGAAAAGGAAAGAAGGTAATGTTGAGCAACCTGTAGAAGAGGGGACAGTTGCTACTGAGTCTAGTGAAGGTCTTCGAACTGACCATTCACCGCCAAAAACTGAGACCCGACGAAGATTAAAGAAGAAAGCGCAGAAGCAACTTGATCTCATGAACGACTTTCCCATTGACGAGCCTCAAACTGACCTCTCTACAATTCAGTTCCAGTATTTTTCAAATGCAACTGAATCTCCACCAGAAGATCTAGCGGAAAAGCAAGCCTCTGTTACTCAGGATGAGGAACATGGCAAAAACCCTGTAGATCCAAGTCAAACTGCTCAAATTAAGCCAACTCATACCTCAATTCCATCTCTAACACAAAATGTTGATAACTCAGCTCAACAAATCCATCAAAGTCCAGGTACTCAATCTGGCAAGGAACCACCACCTCCATCAGAAAATCCTGCACCAGCCTCTGAGTCCAATGCTGCTAAGTTTGCATACTTGAATGCAACTGAGTCTGGCCGACGGGTCATTGCTTCTGCTCAGTCCTTGCTTCAAGATTTTCATCCTACTCAAGCTGAAGGTTGCCAATCCACTCAAGCTGAGTCCTCTCACCTGACAGGTATCACTCAGCTTCTGCATGAACTACGTAGCCTAAAAGATCTGGTCAGTATTATCACTGCAGTCCAAACTAAGCAACCAACCCAAGAGCAAATGGCCAAACCGACTGAATTAGTGCTTACAATGGCCACTCATATGAACTCTCTTGAAGGGAAAATTCAACAACTGTCTGAAGTCAATCCAGGGTACGTCACTTTCACTGAGCTTCAAAACTGTTTTGTTAAGCTAGCAGCGGAACTGACCCCCTCTAGAGCAACTGCCCATACTGAGTCTGCAACATCTGCTGAGTTGCAAGATTGCTTCACCAAGCTATATGCTGAGCTAACTAAATCCAGTCCACCCAGCAATACTGAGTTTGTCACCTCTACCGAACTCCAACAATGCTTCACTAAGCTTCAAGCTGAGCTGACGAGTACACGTGACTTAGTATCCTCTTCCTCTCAGTGCACCATTGACCAATTAAGTGAGGCAGTCAGACTCCTGAACATTGATAGAACCCAGATGGATGTTGATCCCGTATCCAACACATAACTCATGAGCTTTTCCCAAGCTATCATGAAGGCCATGCGGATCAACAATGCCCAGCGCATGTTTTATGACTCTGCTCTGCTCAAACTATTCCATCAATCTTATGGTCAGGTCACCAGTTCAATTTCCTGCCTGAGCAAAGCCCATGAATGTCTCCTCAGTATGATCAGCAGCTCCCTTCGAGTTCCTAGGCATGTCCATGACGATAATGTTCCCGTCATTGACAGTTTAGGTGAAAGCACAAAAAGGCTTCATCGCTACTCTAACTATCTCTCCTCTGCCGCCAGAAATAAGACCTTCCTTTACCAACCCGATGATGGCAAAACGGGGGAGACAAGTAAAAGAGGAACTCAGCCTCAGCCTTTAGGAACTGCGTCTGCGTCTGGAAGCAAAGGAAAAGGCATTACTTATGTTGATCCCTCAGCTCAAAGCAAGAAGAAGTAAATCTAGCCAGTTTGTGTCTAGAGATTTGTCACCATATCCTGTTACCTGTTTTTTTTGTGTGTTCTCTACTGTTTAAGTTAATATGCTTTGTTTTGTTGTTTAAATCCAATATCACAATATCAGTTTTTTTTTCTGATCTGACTAATCGAGTTTGAACAAACAAATAAAAAAGGTTAACCACATTAACACTAAAACTAAACTAAGAGACAACATCTTTCCAAAACTAAGTCAGTATACGCAAATGTAACAAGTCTAATGAAATTAGATATTGGAAGGCTTAAAATAAAATTCAAACAAAATGAATGCAACCCTTACGGGGGAGTCATATCATAAAATATCAATCATGGGGTAACTTATAACTGAGTTCCGTAATTATGTATTTTGCCAGCATCAAAATGTGGGAGTTTGTTGAAACACCTTTCCACAAGATTTTGATTTGACAAAATCATCCATGATTAAGAGGCAATTAAATTTAGATGCTTTGATTTAATTGTACTAATATGTTTGTTAAATATTGAGTGCAAAAATATATAAAGTAAAGACAGGACAAAAGTCAGCACAAACAAAGCTGAGTAGAAAGGAACTCGGCATGACAGAATAGAAGCTGAGTGGAGTTAAAATTCAGAAGCAAAACGAAGCTGACTAAAGTTGAAGACTTCTACTGGAGCGGTTAAACAGAACGGAGCTGACCTTGAAGGAACTTAGCATGAACGTTGAACATTCGAAAAGAACAAACGAAGCTGAGTAACAGTCAGGACAGCATGAAGGATCCGTTCACTAAAAGACGAAGTCTGCCAATCTTCTGCACCAATAATTGGAACCTCGAAGACACCTAAAAGACTAATTCCAAGAGTCATGGGACGTTGGATTATTGGAAACAGACAACTGGCACAAACAAACAAACCAGACGCTAGAAGACAAACCTGACGCCTGAAGAAAACAGAGAAAGGGAATGGAGGTGCAGTCTGAATCTTTCCAGAGATTGTTCCCCAAAAGAGCCGTTTTGATAGCAACGGTCAAGACATTTCAAAACAATCAAGACCACAGATTTTCTTCTATAAAAGGACAATCGAAGAACTTAAAATAAAGAGAAGCATCAAAAAGAAAAATACAAGAGAGAAGGTTTCAAAAAGCACTCAAATACAAAAAGGAATCTTACACCGACGTTTCTATTCTATGTGTAAAAGCTAGATTGAGTTGTAATCATCTAAAGTGTTCTTTAGTTAAAAAAGGAACAAGTCTGTGATCAATAGGAATATTGAGAGTGTAAAGCTGAGTGCTTGGTTGTAAGCATTTCAGTAGTAGAGAAATCTAGGTGCTGGGTTGTAGCACTTAGTAGGAGTTGAGTAGACGAATAGAGGAAGGTACTCTTGCATATTCAACTGCCTTGTAATTGGTTTTTGATCTACCATTAAAGAGCTCAGTATTGGATTCAAAAAGCCCGGAGGACTCTGGGGACTGGACGTAGGCAGAGAGGCCGAACCAGGATAAGTGATACTGAGTAATCTCTAAACTCTCTCTTATAACTGCTTTTGTTGTTTGCTTTATTTACTCAGCATATAAATTGCCTAAGCTGATCCTCAGTAAGTAAGTGGTGCTGAGTTAGAAGCTGACCTCCAAGAGTGTCAATTCCTAACTCTCAAGGAAACAACTTTGGTCAACATCTGACTAAAGCTGTCCTGTGATATATCTCACCAAGCTGACCAAAGGCTGAGTTAATAAACTCTCAATATAACTTCTGGTCAGGTCAATTAAAACACGAAAAAGTTATATTAGTTCCTAACCCCCTCCTTGGAACTAATTACTAGGGACCAACAGAATCTTCGAGCACTTGCTCAGAATTGATGTGGCTTGGAGAAGCGGATAAGTCAGAATGTTCCTTCGGCTGAGAAACAGTGGCTTGATTTTCTGGTAGCTCTGGTTGAGGCACAGGTGGGTTGGAGAAGTATTTAAGATGTACCTCGGTAAGGTCAGTGATCTCATCTCTCAGCGGTGAATCACCCATGAGATCAATAACCGGTGCTCTAAAAGCTTTCTTCTTTCTCAGTCTCTTAAGCTTTGGAGGAGTAGGGTCACAAGGAATAGACTCAATGGAGTCAGTGGGTGAGGCTTCCCTTTGAACAGCGGGAGCATTTGCTGTGTGCTCAGTTTATTCTTCGTCAACCAACTCAGTGTTGATCGGTTCAAGGTGCTCATCATCAGTTGTTACTTCAGTGACATCCTGACCACTTTCTTCTTCTTCAGACTCATCATCCAATTCTTCTTCCTCAAACTGTTCCTCCAGTTCTTCCTCGACAAAATGACCACCCAGTTGGTCTTGTTCTTCCTGAGCATCTAACTGTTGCTTAGCGTCAACGTCTTGACTTTGTACATAGTGTGAGTTAGGAGGAACAATGACATCAGTTTGTAGTGCATCGATAGGTCTCAACTCAAAATTGAGCTGCTTCTTCCTCTTCCTTAATGGTTGGTCATCAACCTCTCTTTCTTCTGTCTTAGGCTCAGCTTGCCTAGGTCTTTTCGCAGCTGACCTAGATCCACCCTGTCCTTGTTGAATATGAGGCTTAGTTCCTTTACGAACAAATTTGAGCTTCTTTTGGGTAGAGGCAGCTCCTTTAGAGGTGCTTTGCACAACTTTCCTCTTTCTTTGCGCTCTGCCCTTTCGAGTCACCACCCCCTCAGTGTTCGTCCCCTCAGTGTTCTGGATAGCTTCGCCTTTTCCTTTCTTCGGCATAATTGGTATATCATATGCCAAACCGAATAGGGCACCAGCTGTAATCTCGGTTCATTGAACTTGGATTTCCGCAACCATGTCCACATTGTGATCCTTTAGGATTCGGGTGATGAAAGAGCCTAACCTAAGGGTTCCTGTACTTCGTAGAAACCCACCGATTATGAATACGGGCATGTTTATCGGTGTGTAGGTCAGCATGTGCCATATAAAACACTGCTCAAAGTTGGTTGCTGAGTTGGTGCTGTTGATTTTAGGGAAAAGGAAGTTTGTCAGTATGTAATGGGCCATCTTTTGATGCTGACCCATGGAGGTACTTGAGATTTCACCTACATGACCCTCAGGTTTACAGAAGGTTTGAACGTAGTCGGTTTTCTCATGGTCACCTGATTTACGAAGTATAGCTCCTTCGTTTTTCAGCTTGAACAGTGAGGCAAGATATGCTGGGTTGATGAAGATGTCCTTCCCTCGAACATGAGTCGCCAGGTAGTTCCTGTCATCATCGGCGATCTTTAGGTTGGTGTAGAATTCTCTTACCAACTCAGGGTAAGTAGCATCGCGAACTGAGAATAGCTCGATCCAACCATTGTTTTTGATCCACTCACAGAAAGGTTGCTCGGCATCCACGAATCACTGTGAGAACCATCGTGAGTGATCAATCTTAAACCCCCTCACACTCTCGAAGACCTGAGTGTAGGTGCGTTCTGCTACTTTCTTGCCCTTGTCCTTTTGCTGTGGTTTCCCCTTGGAAGAGGTGGCTTGGACAGCTTGAGCTTTCTTGCTCGGCGTAGTAACTCCAGCGTGGTCACGCTGAGTAGGAGAAGTGGGATTGTCATCGGAGCGGTTATGGGAGAGACCGGCACCGGAGATATTTAGAGAAACTCTTGTCATATTCTCAGAGAAGTTTTAGGAAATTTGGGAATTTTTGAGAGAGAGAGTATGAATGCCAAAGATTTCTAAGCGTAAAGAAATAAAAGTGGGAATTCATCCACTATTTATAGAGATGTTGAGTTAATCCAAGGCGTTGGGTTGTCCATTTTACCTCGAGATTCTCAATCGACAAAAATTCTGGCATTTATGACACATACGGCGCTTGTATTTTCTAATTATAGCCTATACGTCATCCTAGGTGGTTATTTAATTCGTGTGCTTTGCATTAAAGTTTCCAACGGATCTTTACTCAGTGTTAGGGATCTCAAACGTTTAAGATTCTGAGTTAGACCGTTGTTACGCAAAGGAATAATTCTTATGCTTAGTTGCTCAGCTTAAGATAAACACTCAGCATGTAATTTTACTCAGCATGTGATAGCATAAGTCATTCAGCATGGTAATTCACTCAGCATGCATACTATACTTAGAATTTATTGAAGAGGATTAAACATACCAATGGCTTCTCTAAGTATGTTGAATTGCTCACGAGCCAGTGGCTTTATGAAGATATCAGCAAGCTGCTCATCCGTTGGGACATAGATCAGCTTGATCTCACCCTTGAGTACATGGTCTCTAATGAAGTGATGTCTGATGCTGACATGCTTCATCATGCTGTGCTGGATTGGGTTATTTGATAGATCAATTGCACTTTTGTTGTCGCATTTGACTTCAATTGTTTTAGTCTGAACGCCATAATCTTCAAGCTGTTGCTTAATCCATAGGACTTGAGCAACACAGCTTCCAGCAGCAATGTACTCAGCTTCAGTGGTTGACAGGGCTACCGACGCCTGCTTCTTGCTGAACCAGGACACAAGACAGCTCCCAAGGAAGTGACATCCTCCTGAGGTGCTTTTTCGTTCAAGCTTGTCTCGTCCGTAGTCAGCGTCAGTGTATCCAATAAGTGTGAAATCATGAGTATTGGGATACCACAAACCTGCATTCACTGAGCTTTGCAAATATCTAAGGATTCTTTCTACAGCTATGTAATGAGATTCCTTAGGGTTAGATTGATATCTAGTACAATAACATACCGAGAACTGAATATCCGGCCTACTGGCAGTTAAGTAAAGTAGAGAACCAATCATACCTTGGTACAATCTGCTGTCTATTGACTTACCATTCTCATCAGCGTAGAGGACATTGTCAGTGTCCATTGGGGTAGATATTGACTTAAAATTTTCAAGTTCATATTTCTTCAATATCTCCTTGGCATACTTAGTTTGACTGATGAAGATGCCATTTTTCCCTTGTTTGATTTGAAGTCCAAGGAAGAAATTGAGTTCTCCCATCATTGACATTTCAAACTCAGTCTGCATCTGCTTGCTAAATTCCTTGCACATTGACTCGTTAGTGGCACCAAAAATAATGTCATCAACATATATCTGAGCCAGCAGGGTATCTTTACCCTTCCTCTTAATGAATAAGGTTATATCAGCTTTACCTCTGACATAATTTCTAGTTAGCAGGAAACTGGTCAGCCTCTCATACCAAGCACGTGGTGCTTGCTTGAGGCCATACAGAGCCTTTTTGAGTTTATAGACGTGGTTTGGGAACTTGTGGTCCTCAAACCCAGGAGGTTGATTAACATAAACTTCCTCGCTTATAACTCCATTAAGGAATGCACTCTTAACATCCATTTGAAACAATTTAAAGTTCATATAAGATGCATATGCACATAAAATTCTTATAGCCTCTAGCCTTGCCACTGGGGCGAAGGTCTCACCGTAGTCAATACCTTATTGCTGACTGTAGCCCTGAGCTACGAGTCTTGCTTTGTTTCTGACCACGTTCCCTTGTTCATCCAGCTTGTTGCGAAAGACCCATCTTGTTCCTATGGTCTTCTGGCTTCTTGGTTTTGGCACTAGATCCCATACTTCATTTCGTCTGAACTGATCAAGTTCTTCTTGCATTGCATTCATCCAGAATTCATCATACTCAGCTTCAGCGAAATTCTTTGGCTCCTGGATTGAGACGAATGCTACGTTGCTGAGGTATCTCCTGAGTTGATTCCTCGTCATCAGGGTGTTCTCAGCGGCATCAAGAATGACACTCTCTGAGTGACCTCTTGGTATCCTAATCTCCTTTGGTAGATTGATGTCTTGCGCTGGTTGTGTTTCAACAATCTCTGCAGGTGTAGATTGGTCAGTGAAAGTAATTTTAGTTTCACTTTTACCTTTGGTCAGCCCTTGAGGAAATGACTCAGCGGCAGTTTCTTGGTCAGCAGATGCTGAGTGTGGATCATCCTCGGTCAGCGGCTGGTATCTTCCTGCAGGATTAGTTTCATCGAACTCAATATGTACTGACTCTTCTAAGACTTGAGTTCGTTTATTGAAAACTCTGTATGCTTTGCTGTTTGTTGAGTAGCCTAAAAAGATAGCTTCATCAGCTTTTGAGTCAAACTTAGCTAGGCTATCTTTAGTATTTAAGATAAAACATTTACAGCCAAAGGCACGAAAGTATCCAATGTCGGGCTTTCGTCCTTTCCAAAGTTCATAGGGGGTTTTCTTTAATATAGGTCTAACTAGAGCCCTATTAAGAATATAGCACGCTGTGTTAACAACTTCTCCCCAAAAGTACTTTGGAAGCCTATGCTCACTCAGTATTGTCCTGGCTATTTCAACCAAGGTTCTGTTTTTCCTTTCAACAACCCCATTTTGTTGAGGCGTTCTAGGAGCAGAGAAATTATGGTCAATGCCGTTGGTTTCACAGAATTCAACGAACTGTTGGTTCTTGAATTCTCCACCATTATCACTTCGGATGTGAGCTAACTTAAGGTCTTTATCATTTTCAAGTTTTCTTACCAAATTTGAAAATGTCTCAAAGGTTTCATCCTTGCTACTCAGCAAGATGATCCAAGTGTACCGAGAAAAGTCATCTACAATGACCAAGGAAAATCTTCTTCCACCCAAGCTCAGCGGTTGGACTGGACCGAAGAGATCCAAGTGTAGCAACTCTAATGGACGCTTAGTTGAGACAATGTTTTTACTATGAAAAGATTGTTTGGTTTGTTTTTCAGCTTGGCAAGCGTGGCATAATTGATCTTTTTCAAATTTAAGTTCTGGCAGGCCCTCAACCAATTGCTTTCTTGCTAATTTGGCCAAGAGGTCCATGCTTACATGACCAAGTCTCCTGTGCCATAGCCAGGAATTTTCTTCCTTTGACACTAAGCATACAGTTTTTGAAAACTTCTTTCCTAAGTTCAGCATAAAGACATTATCAATACGAGGGGCAGTTAGAATTAACTCATTTGTTTTACCCTCGAATATTTTACATCCAGTGTCATCAAATATAACTTTTCTCCCATTGTCACATAGCTGAGCTACGCTGAGTAAGTTATATTTGAGTCCGCTGACTAGGGAGACTGACTCAATAGTAGGATTACCACCAATGGTTCCTGACCCTACTATCTTACCCTTCTTGTTGTCTCCAAAACTTACACTTCCTCCTCGTTTACGCACAAACGTGATGAACTGAGTTTCATCACCAGTCATATGCCTCGAGCATGCGCTGTCAATGTACCACATCTTTGACTTCTCAGCACACCTCAGGCTTACCTGCAATATAGCTAGTTGCTTTTAGGTACCCAATTCTTTTTGGGTCCTTGCTTGTTAGGTTCAACAGGTAAAGCATCATATTTCATTTTATGACGACATACTTGGACAGTGTGTCCATTCTTTCCATAGAAGTCACAGCTGACCTTCCGTTTAGGATGTCTCACTGACTGGTCAGCACCCCAGTGCTGAGCGTGCCAGCACACCTTTGTGGTGTGTCCTTTCTTTCCACAGAAGTCACACTGGACATTTCGCTGAGGATTCCATCTCTGCTGACTAGTACTTCGGTACTCATTGTTCAGAGGAATATTTCTTTTATTCGGAACCTTAAGTTGGTTCTGAATTGATGTGACATCCTTTCTCAGTTTCTTAGAATCTGATTGGACCTCAGAGACAAACTTTTGCATAATTTCTACATTACTATGCAAAATTGAAGTGTCCTGGAGAATATATCGAAGGTCACTCAGTTTGACCTCCTCAACCTCGTCACATCGCCTGCTGAGTGCTCTAACCTTTTTATTACACTTTTTGACAAGTGTGTAGAGGTCACTCAGGGCATTAACCATTTCATTTCTGAGCAAGGGTAGTGATATTACCTCAGTTGAGTGTTCCTCATCGTCAGATGCAATGGAGGGGTCAACATGCTCAGAAACACACGGCTCAGCAAGCTCATCTACCATGAAGCAGATCTTTGCTAACTTAGTGGCATCAGCTTCAGATGATGATAAATCATCACTATCACTCCAGGTTGCCACCATTGCCTTCTTGCCGTTCTTCCTTTCTTTCCTCATCGTGGGACAGCTTGACTTGATATGGCAAGTTTGATAACATTCAAAACATGTAATGGGCTTCCTTAAAAAAAAAAAACATGTAATGGGCTTTGAGCTATCCTTCTTGTACTTGCTGTCGCTGGAGTCAGCTTTGTACTTATCAAACTTCTTGTAAGGCTTCTTGGAATATTTGTCATTCTTTTTGAACAGCCTTTTCATCTTTCTAGTGAACATAGCCATTTCTTCATCGTCTGTTGAGCTCCCATCAGTGGAGTCAGCTTTCATGACAAGAGAATTTTGCTTCTTGTCTTCAGACTTCTCCTTCACCTCGAAGTTCTTCATTGATATCTCGTGGGTCAGCAGCGAGCCAATGAGTTCATCATACTTGTAGGTGGTTAAGTCTTGAGCTTCCTCAACAGCAGTTTTCTTTGCTTGCCAGCTTTTAGGAAGACTCCTAAGAATCTTTTTGACTTGCTCTTCCTCAGTGAAGATCTTTCCAAGTCTCTTGAGCTCGTTGATGATGTTTGTGAACCTTGCATTCATGTCAGAGATTCCTTCATCATCATTCATTTTGAACAGATCGTAAAACCTCATGTGCTGGTTGACCTTGGATTCCTTCACTTTGTTGGTTCCTTCATAGGTGACCTCCAGCTTCTTCCAAATCTCCTGCGCTGACTCACAACCTGAAACCTTGTTGTATTCTGCAGCATCTAAAGCACAGTGAAGCATGTTTATAGCCGAAGCATGATTTTATAGCTTCTTGAGATCATCCTCTATCCATCTAGTCTCAGCTTTGACAACCGTTTGGCCATTAATAGTTTCAACAGGAACAAATGGGCCTTGGACTATAAATAGCCATGCACTCATATTTGTTGCCTGAATGAAATTTTTCATTATATTCTTCCAAAAGGTATAGTTAGACCCGAAGAATAGAGGAGGCCGAGTTATGGACAGACCCTCAGGCAAAATCTGAGTTGTCAGATTTCCTGGGAGAAATCGAGTGCTGTTCTCAGCCATAGTGGGGATCAGCTCAAGGTAGTTAAACCTTGCTCAGTGAGCTTTTAAGCTCCGATACCACTTGTTGGTCCCTTATAACGTGACAAGTTAGTTCCAAGGGGGGGATAGGAACTATTTAAAATTTTATCCGTTAAGGCTGACTTATTTTCTTATGAAAAGGTTTACACAACGTCACTAAGTAGATTCAAGACACAAGCTTAGTCAACTTGTGACTAAGTCTGCTTCTTTACTTGAGTCAGGAAATAGCACTTAGAGTCTATTCCTGAACTCAGCTTCTTAGTAAACTTAACTCAGCGTGAGTTCTTTACTTAGTCAGTTTTCATAGCAAACAATATATATTAAAGGAGTTTAAGGGTTAGAAAGATATTACTCAGCAGACTTATCCTGGTTCGGTCTCTCCGCCTACGTCCAGTCCCCGAAACTCGTTCCGAGCTTTTTGAATTCTCTACTGAGCTCTTTAAAGGTAGAACACGAAACCTTTTACAAATAGAAGCTGAGTATAACAAGAGTACCTTCCTCTATACCTCTACTCACTCCTATATCTAGCGCTGAGTACTATAACCGAGTACTCAGCCTCTCCTTTCTATTCTTCTAGAATTGATAAAGTGTTTGCCCTAAACAACAATTGCTAAGACACTTTAGACGATTGAAAATCACTCTAGACTTTTACACAATAATATGGAAATTGGTGTAAGGTATTTGCTTTGCTTTTCTCACAGAATCTTCGAGTATGAATTTGGTCAGCGTTTCGACTACTTGAAGTTCTGCATGGATTAAAGCAAATGGATGGCCTTTATATAGTGACACTTGAGGCACCTGGTCATTTCGAATTTCGAAATAACCGTTGGAGGGAAACGACTTCCTGTCGTTGTCACTCTGGGCGTGCTCAGCGTCGTTGGCCAATAGGATTCACGCATCTTCTGTCTTCGTCAGTCTTCGGCAGAATGTTTCGACATTTAAGGAAAAGTCCACGAGACAGCTTTCTGCGCCTTCTGAACTTTTCCCAAAGTAGAAATACTTTGTCTAGAAGTTGAACATTGTCTGCCGCTGTCCAGACTGCTTTGTCGTCCAACTCAACAGCTTCTACTTGAAGCTTTTGCCACAAAGGCTTCTCGATCCTTCTCTTGCTGAGTCGTCGTTTTAGTTGACACGGCTTCGTTTTGAACTCTTGGGCCAAATGGTCTTGATGTGTTGATTTGGGTTTGACTTCCACTTTATGGGCCTTTGGGCTTTTTAATCTCAATCTCTTATAAACAATTAAACTCAACATTGAACAAACACATTAGTGTAATAAATCAAAACATTTAAATTTAATGTGTTAGAGTATTTTTATCATTACTTAAATAATTTTGTCAAATCAAAATCATGTGGAAAGGTGTTTCAACAAGATGGACTTTTCCATCCTATTAAAATCCCAAGAGCTTATCCCGCCTCCTTATACCACCCCCTCTTGGATATAGGATTTGAGAGATAAGACTCATATCCCGTTCTTATCTCTCTAATCTATCTCTAAAACAAACATGGGATAACGCGTCTCAGTTTTTTTATCCCTATCCTCGTATCTTTATCCCCTCTAACAAACACCCCGTAAATTTTCAATCGAGTTTTATTTGCGTTATTGCGAGAGAAATCGCAAGTGCGAGAGAGAGCGCTCTTCTCTTGCGCCACTCCACTGGCTACCAGTTGCCTCCACCGCCGGCGCCGCTCCCTCAACCACCGCAACCTTCTCTTTTCTTCGACGGAAATAGAAATCATCTCCAACGGTCAGGCAGGTTAGTAATCTCAATTGAATATGAAGGGAAAGCTTAATTGTTCTTTGAATGCTGATGATAAAAGCGTAATTGAATATGAAGGCTTAATTGAATGCTTGATTGAAGTTGAATGTTGTTTGTGTTTTTGCTTAATTGAAGGCTTAAAGTATTTTTGCTTAATATCTTAGGCAAGTATTTTTTTGCTGTTGGTGTTTTTGCTTAATTGAATGGTGTTGGTGTTTTTACTTAATTGAAGGATTAAAGAACCTTTGTATGTAAATCAAGTATTTTGTTTTCAACTTTATTGTAATTTGTAAAATCAATAGAAATATAGCATATCAGAATTCAGAAGAAGCATTTGAATTTTTCATGTCATAGCAAGAAGAGAACAAGAAAGAAAGTAAAGATTGCCATTGTTTTGTTAGTCTCCAAATGAAGTTTACTTGTGGTGGGACCCCTCTCCGGACCCTCGCTCAGCGGGGACGCGTAATGCGACCGGGCCTAAAACAAACTTTATTAAAATTTTTGTTGTTCAATATTTGAGTCATATGAGACTTTGGTTCCGCCACTGAATACCAATATTAGAGGTTTGACTAGTCAATACCTATAAAAGTGATCCAAAACTCTGATTTCCTCCAAATCCGCCTTTGTAGGATATTACTAATTTTATTAAACCCTAAACTACAATTTAATTAAAGGGAAAAATATAAAAATAAACCTTGTGGTTATACCCATTTTCGAACAACATCCATGTGGTTTAAAAGTTTGCAAAATGGTACCATGTACTTCATTCCGTTAGCAAACACATACCAAATTGACTAACGGTGTTAAAAGTCAAAGGAAAAATAGTTAATTTGATCCTTATATTTATTTATTTTTATAAATTGACCCCCTTATTATCTAATTATCACAAACAAACCCCAAAATAAAAAATAAAAATCAAATATACCATCTTCTCCATCTCTCTTTAATTTTTTTTTTCTTATTTCCTCTCTTCTCTCTCATCTTTGTTAATTTCTCTCTCTAAAATCAATTGAATTTCCATGTTTTCAATTTAATGACACTTATACTCTCTTGTTGTCTCTATAGCCTAACCATTTTGAAGATTAACAAGAAAAATAAACGTGATCAGCAAACAATTACGATCTCATATTTGCTCTTGGCTCTTCTTTCAGGTAACTTTCTTCTGTTTCTCCATCCTCATATCCTCTCATTTCCTTCTTAAATTGATACTTTCCTATTGTTTCCTTTCATTTCTATCTGATCTCTTGCTCAGTGCTTACAATTCAGGTGTTCTTTCTCTTTGTTCAATTGTTGATTGTTTCTATCAGGATTATGGTTTCTAATGTCTTGATCGTAGACATTGATTCACAATTTTGAATTCTACATGTGTCGATCTCTGATTTTTTTCACCTTGATTTGCGTGATTGAAAGTATTGGATTTGTACATATATGTATCAAATCTATATAATATGCGCTTGATCTACGAGTGAATGGGTCAATTTTTGAGTTCTAAGCTGCCATTCTTAACAGATTGCATTGATTTATATCTTGAGCGCCTTTGCGCTGATGGATTGCAGTATATTCGTAAATCTTTCTGTTTGTATGATTTGAAAGTTTGCAAACAAACAGTTTTATTATCTGCCTTTTCATGGAGTAAATCCATCGTGATTTTATATGATCAAGTTTATTTTTAAGTTTGGTATGCAGATTGTTTGCTGATCTCTAAGAAAAAAAAAAGAGATGGAGAAGATGACATATTTGATTTTTATTTTTTATTTTGAGGGTTGTTTGTGATAATCAGATAATAAGGGGATTAATTTATAAAAATAAATAAATATAAGGACCAAATTAACTCTTTTTCCTTTGACTTTTAACACCGTTAGTCAATTTGGTATGTGTTTGCTAAAGGAATGAAGTACATAATACCACTTTACAAACTTTTAAACCACATGGGTGTTGTTCGAAAATGGACGTAACCACAAGGTTTATTTTTATACTTTTCCCTTAATTAAATTCTAATTTTTATATGTATACAATAATACCCTAACCGGCGGCGGTTTCTCCGTCAATTCACAAATCCTTTGGCGTGCGTGTGCTGCACATGCCATCAACTGAACCTCACTATACTCACAAAATCGCAGTTGGTTCTGTTCTTTTTCCCCATCTCCTTTGAGCTCAATGTTCAGCGGTTTTGCTATCTCCCTTTAAATCTTCTCACAAATTGCAGGTATATCAATCGTAACAAAAATTTCGAAGGAAGAAAACTGAAATCAAATCAAATCTCAACTCAGGAATTGATTTCATTAAGGTAATTACAGATCTTTTTTTTCTTAATTGGTGTTCCTGTTTTTGGTTTTGAACTTTTGTTTGTAATTGCTTTAGTTTCTATTTGATTTTTCAAGTTTTGTTGAAGTTTATGCATTAATATAAGACATTGATTTACTTTAATCATTTCACCAATTCCGTTATTATCATGTCAAACCCAATCTGCCTTTTCTTGGACTTCTCTACCACTGTGTCTTCAAACACAAACAAAATCGATGTCCTCAAAGAAGATGAAGATGTCAAGCTACTGTTTTCAATGTCTTTGCACATAATGATCAAACTGAACCTGTATTTCCATTTTGCAAATGCACGGTCCTCTTGTTAAGTTTTTCACATCCCTTTGTTTGTTCATAGGCCAGGATGGAAACACCAACATTTTTTATACTTCAGGGGCCGAATAATGCTTTAAGCCTGTGTTTGTAGTAGAACTGTTGTCTATGTGAAGTACAGGTGGAGTGGAGTCCAAATAATATTATGTACTTTGTGTTAAATAGTCTTATAAAGCACATAAGATAGGCAGCCAAATTTTTTAGTGTTGAATAATTTGGGGAAACTAGATCTATATGTCTTTTTCGTTTGGAGAAATGAGATTTAAATTTTTGGATGGCATTGTATTGATTGAATAGAATGCTGCAGCAAAGGGTTCAGACTAATATGTCCAGGGAATGAATACCTGGTTTAGAAGTCAGACGAGGGAAATTGGATGTCTGCCTATACTTGCTCCATTTTCAACTTCAGCGAGTGTCATTACAGCTGCTTGAAAGCAGCTTTGCAACTGCTTGAAAGCAGCTTTGCAACCTCTGATCCTGCCAGATCTGATAGAATCTGGGAGATTTTAAAAACCACCTGAATTAAAGAAGCAAAACCTGAAAAACTATACTACCAGAGATCAAAATTAAGTGAGGCATACTTTCCTCTAGGTAAAAGAAAAAGAAAGGTTATGAGAAACAAACTTCAATTAGTTAATAGAAGATTAGAGCGGTTGACTGTTGGCTCAAACTCTGCATGTTCACTTCAAAGCCAAGTTATAGTAATCGGGGTAAACCTCATACAACTTATTGAAACTCAAAAACATCTACTCAAAATGATTTTTACTTTGTTAGAAATTCAAAATTTTAAGAAATAAAACTAATTACTAATCAAGCCATATATTTTTGAGGGTAGCCTATTTTAGTGCTTATCAAAAAACAAAAACCAAAATTATGAAGAAACTTCCATTTGTTCATTTCTGGATATAATTGATGCATGATTGAATTCAATTACCAGGAATAAGGAGTACAAAAGAGAAGCCTACTCTTGTACAGCTCAATAAAGTGATCATCAAAATGAAATATGCTTTTACTAACTTTATCTTTCTATTTTTTATTAGATTATTAGAGAATGACTTGTATTTGACATCTTACCTTCTTCAATAGTGGATCAAAATCATCTGATTTCAGTTTATATAGTTCCTTTCTTGATAGTATTGATCTGTAAAGTTAATTCGCATTGTAAAGTTAATTTGCATTGCATATATTAGATGGAGATTTTTTTTTTTTTTTTATTACGTGTAGTTGTTAAATCGAGATTCGACTCGTGACCCGAAATCTCATTTTACGAATCGGGACTCGTGAATCGAATCGAATCGTAAGATTCGGATCAAATTCAAAAATGCTATAAAAAATAAAATATTAATCATATTTAACTTTAAATATTAGTCCAAAAATGCAATTTAATATCTAAATAGAAATTATATCAAGTTATAAAAGAAAGTAGAGACAGGCAGAACATGGAAAATAGAAAGAATAAAGAGTAGAAGAAGATAATAATAAATAAATAGAAAAGAAGAGGGAAGGTGTAGGAATTTGTAGAGTGAAGAGTCATCTAATTGAAACTATTTGTATTTCATGTGTACGTTTTTTTGTTTTGTTTTTGTAAAGTGAATAGTCATCTTCTTCTGCTGTACATTTTTTAGTTGTTAAAAATTGATTTTTTTTTAAATGGTGGCCTGAATTGACCGACTCGGGTGACTCGGTGACTCGATGAATCGGCCGAATCGGTAGTGACTCCGCCGATTCATGAAGCTTCCGAGTCGTACCATAGATACGACTCGAATTCTTCATGAATCGAATCGAATCGTACGAATCGTACGAATCGACTCGTGACTCGTACGATTCTAACAACAATCAACTATGCGTGGGTGTTTGTTTCCTGTTTTCCTATCTACTGTTTGCTGTTTCAATCCTAGAGATATGAACCTGTTTGGTTAGAAAGAAAAAAAGAGCTGTTGATTAGTGTTTTATAAGGAATCAGCTGTTGTTTGTATCAACAATAAAATACTACTTTCCAATTTTACCTCTACAGTTGTCTAGCATAAACTCTCTCCCTTCTACTTCACAAAATTGCAGAATTGATGTTTTCTTCTTCATTCTTTTTCACTTTCTTCATCGCTGAATCCTTACACAGAGAGAATTCTCGTCCGAAAGTTTAATTTCTCTAAATGCAGGCCCAAGGTCCTGAATCCTATTCATGATAGCTCCACCACCATCATAAACCATTAAATTTAGTAAGAAGAGTCAATTGAGTCATTCAGCTGAAAGAATTAACCTTTTTGGTCTGTTATTCCCTACTTTTTGGTTCTTTCTCCATTGATTTATTTATATATCCATTATTTGTTATGAGAAGCTGTTTTAATATTACAAGCCAAATGATTATGCTGTTTTATTGAATGTTAACATTTCAAACTACATTACCCTCTGGAGTAAGATGTTCATCACAGCTGCTTTCATATGATACCACAAAACTCTCAGATGAACTGATTTCTATATATATATTTTAGAAGTAGTTCTATAATCCAAGTTTATACAACTATAGAACTATAGATTGTTTAGTGTTGTATTTCCAGAACACATGTTTGCTGTTTCTTGTTTTTTACTTCTCCTATCAAATGTATGCTATGATAGTAGACAAATGCAGAAAAAGAATATTAGCTTTTCTTCTTAAGGTTTTTTGTACGGATCAGACAAGCAATTTCCATCTATTGAGATTTGTGAGATTCTTTTGGTTTTTGATCGACTAGCAAATTGTTAGCTTGACTGCGCCATGTTTATAGAAGTTCCATAATAATTCATTGTTCAATGCTCTGATCTCTAATCCATTTATTAATCTCTTCTTCCCTAAAAGATAACAAACGTCCGCCAGTTATTGACCAAACAAGAGCGCCCGCCACCTGTTGGAGTTATTGACCAAACAAGAGCTTAACTGACTCAAAATGATAAGCACTTGTGTTCTACCTTGTAAAGTAAGTGTCAATCTCTTTTCCGGCATTGGTTTTCCTTTTTCTTTCTATTAAATTGTATATTTCTGACTCACATTTTAAAATTTTACTCCAGTGATATCTTTGATTTTGTAGACATTGAAATTTCCATACCCAAATATTGGAAGGTCTAGAAAATTGGAGTGCAAAGCATCGAAGATGGAACTCACTCTTACACAACCGGATGATTGGCATCTTCACCTTCGAGATGGTGAACTTCTGCAAGCTGTTGTGCCTCACAGGTTCATATTTGGAGTATGTTGGTTCATGTGATTTTGTCTAGTTCATCTTCTAATGGGTTTTTCGTTTATAGTGCTAGTCACTTTAGAAGGGCAATTGTGATGCCGAATTTGAGACCTCCTATTACAACCACTGCGGCTGCTGTAGCTTACCGTGAATCTATATTGAAAGCATTGCCATCTGATAGCAATTTTACTCCACTTATGACACTTTACTTGACTGATACAACAAGTCCAGAGGAGATCAAGCTTGCAAGTACGTTTAGTTTCTAATATGGAATCTGATAAGTTCGGTTTCTTTGACAGACTAGTGCTTGCTATTTGTTTTTTTTATCATGAAAATTAAACTTACATACAATTTATATGGTAGATTCCTTCTATTTCATCCAACTGAGTATTTTGAGTTAATCATTTAATTTTAAATACTGATTAACAGGAAGGAGCGGAGTAGTTTTTGCAGTGAAGTTGTATCCAGCTGGTGCTACAACAAATTCTCAAGATGGTGTTACTGATCTTTTGGGGAAATGTCTTCCTGTGCTTGAGGAGATGGTTGAACAAAGTATGCCTCTGCTGGTAATTTTACCGTATTTAGTTTCTTTACACTGTTTTTGCTGATGCAAAAAAATTAAAAAGGTTGTTGACTACTTGATTCAAGTTTTTGTTTAGCATTGTAATGAGAGTAGGTATGCATTTATCACTTTTTTGCAGATATAACTCCATATTGTTTGGGTTATACATGTTGATATTTTAGAAAATGGAACAATATTATGTATATAGACTCTTACTTTAGATGAATATAGAAGATGATTATATTTTTTTTTTTGAAAGAAATGGTCGAGACAATGAAGTGGCGGTGGATATGGTGATGGAGATGAAATGTTCTTGTCAGAAACATTCTAGGGTAATAGAAGCAGAGGAAAAAGCTTGAAATGATTCTTGGCTTCTCACTGGTGTAGTTTTAATGTGTTTACTTTTATGTGCACTCTTAAAGGCATAGTTATTAAAGGCACATGTTTTTTCCATTATCTGCTTTTCTCTCTCTTTTTCCCCCGTTGTTTATTTGTGTGTCTTCAAAGTCTTTCTTTCCTTTTTAGTTGTTTATTTTGGAGATCAGATGTGTCTATTCCAATGGTGGATATTAAAACTCTAAAAAAACACATGTAACATTTAGGTGCCCCATGGCATGTCTCTTATAAATTCGGCTAGGCACGCCTTGCCCATCTTTGAGGCTGCTAAGGCACTTGGCCTAGTGCCTTAGGCACCTGGAGCCTTAGGCCTGCCTCAGGCACACATTTAACAACTATGCATAATTCGAATTGACTTTCTTATGGGTGCATAACTCGTTCTATAGGTTCATGGAGAGGTCACAGATCCTAATGTTGATGTATTCGATCGTGAAAAGGTTTTCATTGACACTATTCTACGTCCATTGATCCAAAGGCTTCCACGACTGAAGGTTGTAATGGAGCATATTACTACAATGGATGCTGCTAGGTTTGTTGAATCTTGTGATGAAGGTATGTTTAGTTAGTTCCATTGAGTAAGTCTGTAATTGGTGCCCCATGTATCATTTTGGTGTTGGTTCCACATTATTTAGCGTGAAGTACAAAATTATTTCTTGTGGTTTCACACATCTGCCAAGACGTTTGTACTGTTAAAAGTTTGCAAATACAGGTCTGAGGGTTCTTTCATTTGCAAAGATTAACTTCTCACTATAATTGTCTAAAATTGGCCTACGTAGCAAACATTCAAAGCAAAACTTTAGCAGTTTTTTCCATCACATATGTACCCATCCTAACAAAAAATAACATTTTAAAGAAGAAAAATAATAATAAAATGACTAAAATTCTTATTTGTTAGTGATGGTTTTGATGAAGAGTCTGTCTTTGCCAATGGGGAAACTTTAGGTTCGTGTTTGCAAACTTCTAAACCATTTGAACGCTTTTGCAAATGCCTGAAACCATGAGATATGTTTTTGTACTTTCCCCTGTTATTTATCAATGAATGTACATCTAACTTTTATCCAATCTTGTAGCTTTTGTGGCGGCAACGGTCACTCCTCAGCATCTTCTTCTGAATAGAAATGCTCTATTCCAAGGAGGATTGCAACCTCATAATTATTGCCTTCCTGTACTCAAGAGAGAAACCCACAGTACGTGCCATACCCATCTTTTAGGAAGAGTTTCAAATGCTAAATGTCCTGGCTAGTCGCATTATTTTAAATGTAACCCATTATTGTCACAAAAGTATATAATACATGAGTAGGCTGATTTAACATATAGCACAGAAACACCAAACATTTGAATGCTTTTGTCATAGAAAGTTATTTATTTGTTTGATATATGTACAACATGTAGTTAGATTAATACAAAAATAATAATAAAAAAACATTTTGAAATTGCTGATCTTTTCGATTTTTGTTGATTAAGCCCTTGATTTTTCAATTGATCATATTGAGCCTTTGATCATTTATAATTGCACATTAAGTCCCCAATAATCAGAAAAGTCGGCTTTGAATATAAATCTCGGGTATCGGAACGTTATTCATTTCACCTGCATTCAGAAATTGCACTTTTAACGGTAAAACGTTGTTGTCGTGTGACCAGAGGTCACGGGTTCGAGTCTTAGGAGCGGCCTCTTGCCAATTAAATTGGCAAGGGAAGGCTTGCCCCCAATACACCCTTGTGGTGGGACCCCTCCCCGGACCCTCGTTCAGCGGGGACGCGTAATGCGACCGGGCCGCCCTTTTTTTTTTTTTTTAATGTTGTTATAACAAAATTGTAAAAATCTTATTTGGAATTGTAAAATATATAATTTCAAACGCAGATGAAAAGAGTAACGGTTTTTTAACTGAACTAGTTAGTGTTCACAGCTAACTAATTTGACAAACATGGGTTTAATAATGTTGGCGCCAACAGCCTGCTGGTAATGATTTTTCCATCCACCAATTTATAATTTGATTGATTGAGGGCTCTGTGTGTCAAATTGAAAGATTAGAGGTTCAATCAATAACATTGAAAATATCAGGGGTTTGAAGATGTTTTTTTTCCTATAAAAAATATAAAATGCTGCACTTATCATGTTACGTTTAACATTATGTCTCGTGTAGGAGAAGCAATTGCTTTAGCTGTGACCAGTGGCAACAGAAGGTTTTTCCTTGGGACTGATAGTGCTCCTCATGAAAGGATGAGAAAAGAATGTGTTTGTGGATGTGCTGGAATTTACAATGCTCCAGTTGCCCTTTCACTTTATGCCAAGGTTTTTGAAGAGGTAATTTTACATAGAGTGTTCTTTCGATTAAAGCTGCATTACAAATTTTGTAAACTAGAAAAAATTACACTAATTTGGAGGGGAAGCTCAACAGCTCGAGTATATTTCAACCGAGTAAGAGCCGCGTTACCAAACTAAACCTTGGTTGCTTAGGGTATTTAACCGCATAGCATTTTTCCAAGGATTTACTCCTTGGTTGCTGAGGTTAATTTTACGGTATAGCATTTTTCCAAGGTCCAAGTCAGCAGCCCCCACAAAGGCCAAGCCGGAGCAATCCCCATACTTGTTATGAACGAAGTAGTTGTTAATTTATACAGCATCAATTAGAGAGTAGGTTTATCTCCCACCAATGTGGGAAAAGATTGAAGCTCAGTATGTTTTTCCCTCAAATAGCTCCCTTCAATTCCATTGAACTTGATTCAATATTGTTGTGTATTAATTTATAGGCTGGTGCACTTGATAAGCTAGAGGCATTTACAAGCTTCAACGGACCAGACTTCTATGGACTTCCAAGAAACACATCAAAGATCAAACTAACCAAGACTCCCTGGAAGGTGCCTGACTCTTTCTCATTCTCATTTGGAGATATCATTCCAATGTCTGCTGGACAAACACTTCACTGGCAACCATCATTTCCCTCCTAATTTCCGCCATTTCAACGGTAAAGGACTCTGAATTATAGCGTTATTTACTTTATGATTCTTAAACTTCATTAATCTAACATTGATGTCCAAATAAACAAAAATCCCATTTCAAATGGGAAACTTATTTATGGAATCTTTTGGATCCCTTTTATTCAGGAGATGGGAAAGAGACGGACCTCAAATTCTTAAGGGATTATGTGATGTAAGCAGGCCTCAAATTCCAAGGTTTTTGGAGTAACTTTATCGAAAACCATGGTTTATGTTTGTGCTGGCTCAGAGAGCATATTTGGCTTTCAGTTATCTTGTTGATTTTCATTTACTGGCTAAACGTTCTATGGGTATTCATAACCTGTTAAAGGTGATCTTTTAGGCGTGGCCTTGCATACCTCGCCTTTTGGGTTGTAAACGGGGTGGAATGGGACGAGAAATAGTTCCGACCAAATAGGGATTCCTTGTTTCCATCCCAAAAATAAAACTGGGGATTTAATCCTTATCCCTTCCCATGGATCCACTGTTCCTAATTTTTCTCATTAAATTCACCTATTTTAAGAATTGGATTTGTAGACTTGTTGCATTTTGTAAATCAAGTTTGCTGCAAATATCTTCATTTGCAGATTTGCTGCATAAGAGAATAAATTCCATCGCTTCAATTTCATGTAAAATAGTCCAAATAACAAATTGTAATATGTTCACATTATCCCACATCGGTAAAGAGAGCCAGGTCGTTTACTTGATGTTTATATAAATGAGCACAATTTTCATACTTATTGTATAATGACTCCTACTCGACCTGTGTATAAGCTGTTGAATTGGTCCATGGAAATACTAAACGGTTAATAGTTAACCTTCGCAACCGTGGGTTTTGCTTTGTAATGTGATTTTTATCAATGTTTTAAAAACCGGACCGGATGTCGAACCGGATTGACAACTGGATCAAGGGTCAATTGGTTCAACTGGTTGGTTCGGAGTGGTTGAACCGGATGACATCATAAATAATAATATATATTTTAATTTTAATTATCAATATAATATATAAGTATATATTGCTGTTAATCACAAGTTGAAAGCTAGTTTAGTGGTAAGATGTATTTAGTGGTCTCTAAAGACTTAGGTTCGAATTGTTGAATAATTAGAGGGACTGGAATTGTTATGAGGTAAGGATTGGGTTATAATTTGTGATGACAAAAATATGTAACTTTGAGGACTATTAATTCATGAAAAAATAGAAACTAAAAAATGAAAAATGGGAGAAGATAATGCACTCAATTAATACTCACAAACTTTCTATCTTTCTCTCCATACTACACAAATATTACACAAAGCTTACTCTTTATATAGAGTATTATATTTCTCTACCAATTTGAAATCCACAAACGTGGATGTAGAATAGGCACACCTATATTAGTCAATGATCTTTATTGAATTTTTTGTTTTTTTCATCCTATCCATCATCACATGTTTGTCCATGAATTCACACACTCATTAATAATTTATTTTATTTTATTTTTATTATAAATTAAGTTTATTTTATTTAATATTTTAACACGAATTCCACCTATAATATATTTTTTTTAAGTTAAACATGTATGACGTGTTAACCGGACCAAACCGTTCAACCCAGCCGATTCACGGTTGACCTGGTCGGTTCAAGTGGTTCAGTCCGGTTTGTTGAACATACTAAGAATTAGCATCAACCGGATCGGAGATCTGACTAATTCGTGGTTGAACCGGTCGAATCGACTGGTCCCGTTTGGTTTTCATAACATTGATTTTTATGCGGTGGAAATTCACTTGAGCTTGTCCCGCCAAACGAGTTTGGTTTTAAGAAATTATTTTTTGTTATTATTTGAATTTGGATTATAAAATTTTAGCAAAATATAATTTCAATATGCATTGAAACAAACCATGGAAGTTTGAGCAGGGGTTGTCGATTGATTGAGATTGAATTGTCGATGGATTGAGATTAAGTTTGATAATGTTGAGATAGTGGCAGCTATTAATGAGGATAGAAATATTGTGTGTATTGGTCGAAACCTTTTCAAAGGTATCAAGCAGCTACTTGGGAACTTCGTCTTCAGCATGTGTTTCGGGAGCAAAATCGGGTTACTGATTTTATGGCTAGCAGCGCTCATGCTCTTGAACCAGGTGTTACTAATCTTCTATCCCTGCCGGATGATATTCGAAGGCTGTTGCTGGATGATCTCGTGGGAGCTGGTTTTTTTAGGGTGGTTCCGTCTTAGTTTCTTTTCGTTTTTTTTGTTGTTGTTTCCTTTCTTTTTTTTATCCAAAAAAACCCATGGAAGTTAATAATTAAGGTATGATATAAATAAGGGTTGAGATGACAAAATTACTGAAATATGATCAGTATTGAACTGTTAACTTTTCCATATCTAGCTAAATTGTATCCATTTGGAGATTTTCAAATTATCGATCTATTGAACTGACCTCACCCTAGTTAATTGAAACTGAAAAATATAATTATCAACCCTAGTTAATTGAAACTGAAAAATATATTACCGGTTTCAAATTATCGGATTGACACACGTCGAGCATTTTGAATTATTGGTCTAGTTTCAAATTATTGAATTTGATCGAACTGATCTCATCCTAGTTAATTGAAGCTGAAAAATATAATTCCCTAGTTTCAAATTATTTTCTATTTTCAAATTATTGGATTGGCACCCGTTGAGTATTTCAAATTATTGAATTTGATCGAACTGATATCATCCTAGTTAATTGAAACTGAAAAATATAAATTACTTGATTCAAATTATTTTCTATTTTCAAATTAGCGGATTGGCATCCGTCGAGCATTTCAAATTATAGAACCGATCTCATCATAGTTAAATGAAACTGAAATATAAATTACCGGATTCAAATTATTTTCTACTTTCAAATTATCAGATTGGCACCCGTTGAGCAGGATGAAAGTCGGCCTTAGTGATATGGCGGTGCCGAGTGGAAGTTACACCACACAAAATCTCCAATGAACCCAGAAATGAAAAAGAAATAAAAGAGAAAGAAGGAGATCAAGACACGTCATCAATCCTGGTGATTAAAGAAGAAGGATGGTCTGATTAATCTAAGGGTGCACATAATCTTTGCTAATTATACAAACCATACACATGTAAAGTTAGAAATAGGAATACTGTTATTCTTTTGTTCCTTTTTACTGTGTATATAAATAGAAGAATGTACATGATGTAAAGCATGACTTGATATTCAATATACTGAAAAGATGATTTTATCACAGCTTTATGATGGTATCAGAGCTTTTCCTTTAAGCTTTTCCGCACAAATCTGAGTGATACAACTCCTTTTTCGGTTTTTCTTTCATCTGCAAAGTTTTTTTCATTCACAGTTATCTTTCAAGATCTCCAAAACAAAATGGCAGCAACACCGATTACTCCTTCCAGCCCTTATTTCTTACCTGCAAACGAAAATCCATCGTTAGTTTTTGTCAATTCCATCTTGACTGGACCAAATTATCATCAATGGTCATGAGGATGGCATTAATCGCTAAAAATGAGTATGGTTTCGTTAATGGAACCATTAAACCTCTCACTCAAGGGGAAACATTGTTCGACAACTGGGAACGCTGTAATACAATGGTGTTATCCTCGATAATGCATAGCGTCTCAGCACAAATCTGGCAAAGCGTTATCTGGATTGATAATGCAGAGGCAGTATGGCAAGATCTCAAGGATCGATTCTCTCAGGGAGATAACGTGCGCATTTTAGAGCTGCAAAGAGAGATCCAGTTTCTTTTTTTTTTGGTCAGAGAGATCCAGTTTCTTACGTAAGGTAATCTCAATATTACTGACTATTTTACTCAGATGAAGATCCTATGGGATGAACTGCTTAATTACAGACTTTTACCTAAGTGCTCTTGTAAACCTGCTTGTAATTGTGGTGCAATAGCTAGTTTTAAGGCTTATCGGGACTCGGATCAAGTTATTACTTTTCTGAGAGGTTTGAATACAAATTATTCTGCAATTTGTTCACAAATACTCATGATAGAACCATTACCTAATCTCAATCGTGTGTTTAATCGGGTTGAAATAACGATAAAACAGGAGCATTCATAATATGCTCAGATTGCGGGTCTTTAAGCAAAGCTTATTAATTCATTTCTATTTTTTTCAGAATCAATTCAATTTATCATTTTCAAAATCACCTATTAAAAGAATCAATTCAATTTTTTTTTTCAACGCATTCTATTTTATACTATGAATGCCTTTGAAAGTAATCAAGACATTGTCATAAATAGAACGTCCTTTCAACAGTTTAGTCATCATATTTTAATAATATATTGTTCTGTCTTTAACTATTCCAATCTTGGAATTGACTATTTTATCCTTCAACCTTATGCTTCTAACCAAAGATATCAACGTCTTTTCAGACACCTGTCCAAAACGATGTGTTCAACGTTATATAAATTATCATTTCCCATCAAATAACACACCCATAAGACTGGGACCACTAGTGATCCTTCCATTCAGATGATGTCATATCAGAAATTACGATAATATTACATTATTTGAATGGAAGGACTACTACTGATCCTATCCCACAGTAGAATTTCCCTTCTTCAAGTTCTCCATCTCCTTATTGGTTGACTAATTTTTTTCCATTAGCGGTATGTTTTTTTAGGTCGTTTTGAGCATATTTGACTTTTAGTTATCTTATTGATCTTCATTTCCTGTCTTGTATAATCGTTCTATGGATATTCATAACATGTTAATAAGTGAACTTTTCGTATTTAGGGTTGTAAACGGGAACCCCGACCTAATAGGGATTCCTCGTTTCATCCTAAAAACAAAATATATAAAATTTATTTCTCATCCCTGTCTTCGTGGGAACCTCCTCATCCCTGCAACGATTCTTGTTCACTAAATTTTTTATTAGTTATTTAATTCACATATATAAGAATTGGATTTGTTGATTTGTTGCATTTTCTAGATGATGTTTGATGCAAAATCTCTTCTTTTGTCGACTTGCTGCATAAGAGATTAAATACCATCCGTTCAATTTCAGGTAAAATAGTCCAATCAACAAATGATAATATGTTTACGTTTTATCCCACATCGGAAACGGAAGACCAGATTGTTTACTTGATGTTTATATAAAGGAGCACAGTTGCCTTATTAATTATATTAGGGACTGGCTCCTTGCTCGACCTGTGTATAAGCTGCTGATTTAGACCTTGGAAATGCTAAATGGTTCAATAGGCAGCCTTAGCAATCAAGGTTTTTGCTCAGTAATGTGGCTTTTACGCGGTGGAAATCCACTCGAGCTTGTGAGCTGGTCCCGCCAAAACAGTTAAATTTTGTTAGTCTTTCAATTAAGGCTTTTTAGAAGGTGCAAAGCTGGGACGAAATTACTGGAATAATTTTAATCAAAATCGACTATTTGATAGATGATTTTCTTTAAGACTGATTGTTTTAATGAAACCAAATTTTATAATTGATATATTTCAAATAAAAAATTATAACCGATTGAGTAATAGACTCTTCACCGGTCCGGTATAGTTTAAACATGTGATAATATTGTTAAAAACAAGAACGAGCATATAATAACATTGTTAAAAACAACAACGGTTTAATTTGACAATATAAAACTAAATACTGGTCTGGCCCGAAAATAAAAATTATTTAATTTACAATATAAAACTAAACGTTAATTACTTCAAATTAAATCTGTCTGTCGGAATAGCTCGAATCTTATTAAAGGCATTATAAGGATTGAGTCCTCCTTCGAATCTATTAAGTTTTCTCATATTTATAAGGAGCAGAACCGCGTCGCGGACCGTCTTGCGTTGGAAGGGCACTCTGAGCGTCTTGCGTTGGAAGGGCACTCTGAGTTGGACCTTTCTACCTTTTCTACCAAAAAAAATTACTTCAAATTAAAAAATTAAAATGATTTAGTATCATGGTAAGGATGAGCTCAACAGCTATTTCAACAAAGTGAGAATCGCGTTACCAACTTAAATCCTTGGTTAGTCCTTAGTTGCTGAGGTAATTTAACCGTATAACATTTTTCCAAGATTCAAGTCAGCAGTCCCATTGAGATAAAGCTAGAGCAATCCCTATTTTTAATTACACAGAGTTAGTTGTATATTTATACAACATAAATTAGAGAGTGTGTTTGCCTTTAACCGATGTGGGATACACAGCAGCAATTCACGATGAAGTTAAATTGCAATGTAGAATTGTTGGTGTGAAATTCTAATTAGATTCCAAAGAAAGTGTAGAGCTAGAATTTTTTTTTCCTCTAAGGATGAGATTTTCGCCAGTGTTAAATTAGGAGTTTTTTTCTCTCGAAAAGAATGCATTTAATAAGCTTTTACCGGACAATCAATGTTAAGTACAGATTGCAAGAAAGACGGAACAACATCAAAAAAACATGTGACAAGAATAAGAACGAGATGACTTCGCTAAAAAGTGAGCCACCCCGTTCGCTTGTTGCCTTGCAAAACAAACAGAGCGACAACATGATACTAACGAACCAAACTCCGATACATCGTCAGCTTTGGAATTAATAGCATTGACCACATATTTTGCATCCAACTTAAAAATGTAAGTACAAAAGAAGGAATCAAAATAACTTATCGGAATGAAAAAGCTGTGTCGTGGACAGAACCACTGAGTTGAAAACGATTACGGCAGACTCTGGTGCAATCTGGAAGTCCGATCGACAACCAAGGTTAACACAGCGAGCGACGCACTAGTGCACTGTAGGGCGAAGCTTTGGAGCAGCAAAATAATTAATTGCCCAGAGAAGAAAGTGTAATCGAGATGAAAATTGTAATCGGAAAGTTTTCTGTGTATCTGAACTCTGTAGAGTTTGGTTTTATTTTGTGTAAAACGAACGTTGTAGTGGACAATGATTTAGGAGAGAAAAACGTAATGGTTGAGTAAAATCAGGGATAGTGAAGATAGAATTTTAACTTGTTAAGAAATAGTAAAAAAGGTTTAAAATATTTAATGGCCAAATAAAAATCGGGCCTAGTCCAGTCGGGACGGGCAGGCATCGCGCGAACGAACGAACGAGCGCGCGCGCATGTGGTTTATTTTGTAAAACCCACTAAACACAATTTAATAACTCCTTAGGCCCAACCCAATATAAACTCTTCAACTATCTCAAAAGTTTCCCATGTGGGATACTTAAATTCACAAAAGACAAGTAAAGGCTAAAGAGCCATTTTACCAAAATCTCCAACAAAAAACCACCTGGCTAAAACCCTCTCCCGTCACCCATTTCGATGCCGAAAGAAGTGCCAACGCCTCACACTCTTGCACCGACGGTAATCCAACCATAATTGCGGTTCTTGCTGCAACAAACCTTCCATCATTATCTCTTAAAACAACGTCCATCCCAACCTGCATGGTATCCCCAAAACAGGATTAATATTTTGATTGAAGATTCAATTTTGGAGAAGGAACTAATAATTAAAGGGTAAATAATATCTCTGTCTTTTTTTCCTAACACACCGTTTACTTCTTCTATTTCGAAAAAACACATTATAAGGTCCATATTTTTATCAATATTAATTAGGGTAATTTCAAATAAAACCTTGTGGTTTCACATTTTTTTGCAAATCGGTACTTATAATTAATAAAAAAAATTATTTTTCTAAATTTGGCCGATAACAACCTCAAAATGAAAATTTTCAAGAATGAAATGATATTTTAAGCAACTTTAATTCTTCAACTTTTTAGATTTGAGATCATTTAAGTGTTCTTGTTTATGAGAGGGAACATTGATATTTAGAGAGAGAAAACTCAAAGAATGATTATTTTGAAAAATAAAAAATGTGGTTTCATAGTAAATATGATACTAAACAACTTTAATTCTTGTAAATTTTTATTTTGAGATCGTTATCGGTCAAATTTAGAAAAATATACCAACCACAGATGCCAATCTGTAAAAGATATGGAACGAGAGAGTATTTATTTGAAATTAAGCCTATTAATTATTTGATCCTTCTGTCTAGTTTTTTAAAAATTTTAACCGAGCATATCTTAGTTTTCAAAATAGCTATAATAGATATAAAATGGTCACGTTACTCTGTTATTTTCAGTTTGTATGTTTATGCCATATATAACAGTTAAAAATCTAAAAAAATGGACAGAAAGACCAAATGGTTAATATTGATAAAAGATATGGATCTTATAATATATTTCTCAAAATAAGAGACTATATATTGTGTTAAATAAAAATAAGGAGACTAATAAGTTATTTACCCATAATTAAACCAGTGAGGATGAACTAAATTGAACTATAATTATTATTGATAATGTACATAATTGCCTAATGTTGGCTGGCGAGTAAAAAAGGTATAAATTTACGGGTCTTATCATAATTAAGTACAAAATTACAACTAAGTCATATCACCAAACTTAATTCTTAATATGTCATTATTTTCTATATATTGTGATTTTATATCTAAACTCCAATTCATACATCATAAACCCTAGAAAGTATATTCTAAACTTTTAATTTATAAATTCTAATCCTTAAAATATATTAAAAGTACTTATTTTACTAGTTTGATATAATCTAAAATTATGACTTGACATAATTGTAAATAGTTTTTAAAAAATGAATTTCTGTATAATTTTCTCTAAATTTACCTCTAAAGTTTGTAAGTTTAGGAAAGGCTCTAGAAATCGCCTAAGGCCTCTTCTTTTAGGGCCCTCGGAGCCTCCTATTTAGAATGCCTTTGATTCATTTTCTT